>NC_069385.1:40125000-40365000 GCF_027475565.1 Acinonyx jubatus
TTGAGAAATATTGAGCAATGCTTACTCAGAATTTTTTCCGCTATGTACTTTGCCTACAGAATGAAGACACCATTGAGTTTTCTCATTGAAGATTTGTGAAATATATATTAAAAAGGGAATTATGTTTTCCAAATTTTGGCATATACCCATTCAAGTTGAGTACGCATAAAGTGAAGTCAACGTTTTTTCACAGGAGTAATAACTAAATTCCCACTGCCATAATAGAGATCTTTTTTTTTTTCTTTTCAAAGTAAAAATTAACCAGCTTTATAGGTAATTGACTTTTAAAATTTGCCATTCACATTGAAATATGTAATTTTATTTATTATACTGTGTGGTGCATTGTATAAAATGTGGGGGCTATAATCATAGCACTTATTTAGAATATATATCAATAATGATAGTCAACATGATGATAATGATGCCAATGTATAGAATGCTTGGTGTTATCATTCTACGTTTCTAAAAGATGGTGCAAATCTTAAAATGTAATTAATGCTGTATAACAACACACATTTGACTTGCCCCTTTAATCTTGATTCCAAAGACTTGTTTGGATCACCACATCTACTCTACATAACCAAAATTCCTTCAGGGGTTTTCCGTGACAGTGTATATGTATAAAACTGGAAGAAACACATGTTTGAAGAGAACTTGTATATAAAGGAGCTTCTACTAAAATACAAGCATAGTTGTTTTATGCAGGGAAGAGTTAGACCAACTAAGTGGCAAAAAGGTTGTTCCCCACGATGAACATGGGTGTAATTCTCCATTCAAAATGCTTGTCTTATACCATGATTTAAGAAATGAAACAGATGACCAGAGGGGGGAAAAAAAAGGGAGAGAGAGGGGCAAACCATAAAACACACTCTAACCATAGAGGACAAACAGGGTTGCTGGAGGGGAGGTAGTGGGGGGAGATGGGTTAAATGGATGATGGGAATTAAGGAGGGCAGTTGTTATGATGAGCACTGGGTGTTACATGTAAATCATGAATCACTAAATTCTACCCCTAAAACTAATATTACATTCTATGTTAATTAATTGTAATTTCAATAAAAATTTGAAACAAAGAAAAATAAAATACTCCTCTTTATTGCTGACAATAACCCATCATTGGCCTTTTGTGTAAAAGAAAAAAAAATCATCACTTTGGCAACTTGCAAGTACTGTTATCAGCAGTTGTCTTTGGTCCTTCCAGGTTAAGCAGGGGAATGTGGTTTAGTCTTTTTACCCTCAGGCATCGCTGGTCAGCTCTCTAAATAATAGCTAATCTGGATTCCTACTATCCTTGCTGTCTGACTGAGCCCAGGAGGGCTTTCTGTAATGAGTACCAGGAGAGAGTTCTGATCACGTCCTACAGCATTCCCAGTGCACATGTTCTGCGGCTTGATGTTCAGCACTGGCACAGAGACAAAGAGGCATTTGAAGAAAGAAAAAAAGAAAACCCTGACTCATCCATTCAACCACTGAATAAATATTTATGAAGGTATTCTTTTTAATATTTTGGATAAGGTGTTGCAGGGGCTAGTGACGTAAAAGAAATGACATACGTATTTGCTTTCAAGAAGCTTCCAATCCAAGAAATACTTTAACACAGAAGGTCAAAGAACATGGCATTCTTGCCCCTATCCCCTTGGACCCCTTTACCAGCTTCCTGCACTCCAGCTTCAAGTGCATTCTTACCCCCAACTCCAGCATCTGCAGCTCCTTGTTGGAAGGCTGCCCACAAGACTACGGGAACTGCTTTGCCTACCTATGCCCACAGAGAGTGGCCAGCACCAGCACCGGGGGGGTGGGGTGTTCAGGCCACATTCCTGCCCTCAGCCCTTAGCCAATGACTAAATGGGTGAAGACATATAAATATTCCTGTCCCCTTGCTTCCAAAATGGGACAACTCAGTGGTGTGCCTCAGTGTCTCAGGAGTTTCTCCTACAAGACTGAGTCATGTTACCCCACCCACTGTGGGATTTTCCTGGATATCTCACTCTTGCTTATAGTCTTTCATTTCATATCTACTTTCCCACCCTGCCTTGGTTTTTCTCCCTAATATACATGAATCTCATCTCGAGGACAGCTTCTGGAAACAGGTTGCTACTATTAGTATTATTCTATTATTACTAAGGATGACTGAAATGATACAAAGATGAATGGGACAGACATCAATTTGCCAACATCTCAAAAGGCCTTGAGTGTTAAGAAAATGGGTTTGTAACTTATTTGATAGACAGTAAGAAATTATTGGAGTGCCTGGCTGTCTCAGGTGGTAGAGCATGGGACTCTTGATCTGGGGGTTATGAGCTTGAACCCCATGTTGGGTGAAGCAATTACTTAAAAATAAAACCTTAAAAAAAGAGGGGCACTTGGGTGGCCCAGTCAGTTAAGAGTCCGACTCTTGATTTCAGCTCAGATCGTGATCTCATGGTCATGAGACTGAGTCCCGTGTCCAGCTCCATGCTGGGCATGGAGCCTGCTTAAGATTCTCTCTCGGGGCACATGGGTGACTCAGTAGGTTAAGCATCTGACTTCTGTTCAGGTCATGATCTTGCAGTTCATGGGTTCGAGCCCTGCGTCGGGCTCTGTGCTGACAGTTCAGTCTGGAACCTGCTTTGGATTCTGTATCTCCCTCTTTCTCTGCTCCTCCCCTAATCTTGGTTGGTCGGTCTCTCTCTCTCTCTCTCAAAAATAAAAATAAAAAGATTTTTAAAAAAAGATGCTCTCTCTCTCTGTGCCCTACCTGTCAACAATAATTAATTACTTAATTAACTAAAAAAAATAAATAAAAGAAAAAAGTGGGAAATTACTGAAAGGTTTTACATAAATCATGTAATATGATTTTAAAAGTTTAGCATAAATAATTCAGTAGAAATATCATTAACTCCAAGAGCTTTTCTGTTCATTATGGATGTAACGTAAGTGGGGCCTCTTCAACACTAGCAAAGATGCTATGCTTTACAGCCCTTTCTCTAAACATGGATGCTGGCATGAAGTATACTGAAGAAATGTAGCAGCAAACTATCCAGAATTCTAGTTATTCTGAAATGCAGATGCACTCTGAAAACAAGCACATCCCCCTGATCTCAGTCAAATTACCCCTAGTCTTTAAATGAACTGTGGCAGTGTGCAAACATTCACACTTGAAAGTCATACAGAAGTTGGCATTAGTCTGTAGATTCCTCATCTCTTCTTCCTTAGTATCCCACTTACTAATTATCAGTCCAAGCTACATGCTCCAGTATGGGTTTCTAAAGAATCTTTCATCTTTTACCCACAAGAGAATAGTAAAATGTTTCCAGGCACTGATGTATGGCTTCATTACCACAGTGTCTCACTCTTTGAGGCAGTACTTGCACCTTTATCTAACAGTACCTACCATCACAATAGTTTCTGACAAAGAGTATTTACTATTTATTTCTTGGCTACAGATGGAGTTCATTGCTCCAGGCACTGGAATGTTGTTGCTTGACCATTTTTAGAGTCCCTCATGTTTGAAGGACTTGACATTTAAACCAGCAATTCTCACAGAGTATTCAGTGGAATCACATGGGAACTTAAAAAAAATGACTTCCAGACTCCATCCCATTCCAATTACCTAGTCAGGTTTTATAAAAGCTTTACAGGTGCTTCTAACACAACCACCACTTTAGACTGACAGGTCTGAATTTGGGATACATCATTTTAATATTAAAATTGAGAATTTTGGGGGACAGTTGGTCTAACAGTTAAAAACAATAATACATTTGTAATACTCCTGTCAGCTTATAAGTTATTCACACAAATATCATCCCTATGAGACCAAAATAGTGTTTATTTTAATTATTTTATTTCATTTTTTAATGTTTACTTATTTTTGAGAGAGAGAGAGAGCGACAGAGAGAGAAGGAGAAAGAGAGAGAGCGAGAGTATGAGCAGGGGAGGGACAGAGAGATAAAGGGAGACACAGAATCCGAAGCAGGCTCCAGGCTCTGAGCCGTCAGCACAGAGTCCGACGCGGGGCTCAAACTAATGAACTGTGAGATCATGACCTGAGCCAAAGCTGGACACCTCATCGACTAAGCCACCCAGGCATCCCGATTTTAATCATTTTAAAGAAGAGGAATCAAATCCTAAGAAAGTTTATATGATATACTCCAGGTTGTATAATAACAAGTGGTACAACCAGGACATAACTTCTAATTCCAGGCACTGAGTTCCATCTATCAAGGAATATGCCACTTGGTTTGATGCACTAAAATATAACATCCTACCAGGGAGAGAAGGATGAATAGGTGGAGACAGGACTTTCAGAGCAGTGAAAGTACTCTGTGTAATACTGAAATGGTAGATACACGCCATCATACTTTTGTTCAAACCCACTGAATGCATAACATCAAGAATGAACCTAATGTAAACTATGGACTTTAGGTTATTATGATATGGCAGTGTGGGTTCAGTTGCAACAATGTACCACACTAGCGAGGGTTGTTGATCATAGGAGAGGCTATCTATGAATGGGGGCAAGGTATATATGTGAAGTCTCTGTACTTCCTTTTCAATTTTGCTACATACCTAAAAATGCTCTAAGAAAGTAAGTCTATTTAAACACTACATGTGTACATTTTTTTTCCTGCTTTGCTGAAATGCTTTAATATGAGCTAAGGAGAAGGAGACCATTGATTTAATCCCTTTCTACCATCTTTCAGCAAATTGACACATATACATTAAGAATTCGCCCAAGTCAGCTTGTGATGAAATGTCTTTAAAGACTCTAGAATAGGTTTCCTCTTATACATGTTCATTAGGAGGTACACTTGTTCACTGTGGTGGATACACATGTATTGACAATGACAACTCAGGGTGCTTTAGAAAGATGCAAGCACATTTGGGAGTTGTTTGCCTTTTAGCCAAGGTATAGAACTCTGAGGTAAAGAATCTGTGCTTAATCAACAATTTCCCTCAGTTTTTAACCATCCTACACAATGTTGGACATAAAGATCCAAAAGGGCATGTTCATCCTTGTATCCCCACCTCCAGTACAGTGTCTGACACAGACTACATACCCACTAGGCATTTGTGAATGGAAGAATAATCAAGAGGCAGGTGTGTGTGTGCGTGTGTGTGTGTGTGTGTGTGTGTGTGTGTGTGTGTTAATGGAATGGGAATGCCTCCAGGAAAGAGATTTTCAGCAGTATTTTCCATTAGCACCCTCATCAGGAGGACTGGGTTTGAAGAATTTTGAAAAACAATAAGCCCATGTGCAAATACTGCTTACTACTTTTTCCCATGAAGAACTTACTGCTCTCACATCCTTCATCAACCTAAGTTTCCTTGATGCAATGTTGCTAGAAAAGTCATTTTTTATTCCTATTAACATCTCACATATTTTTTCACAATTGAGATAATATCACCTCTAAAAGGCAAAACATAGATCACAAAGGATTAGAAATCTATGCAACAGATGTCTACAAGTTAGACTAGATAATTTCATAAAAAGCCCATGGGGTAGAAGTTTTAAATAAAAACAGTGCTTAGTTACATACATCTCTTCCTTACTTGGCCCCGTGTTCTGATAAGAATAGAAGCAAGCATTGAGCTCACTTTTTAAGTAATGAGGCAAAAGCACTACCCTAGGTGAGGTGGCAGGAGGGGCGATCTCTTTACTGAAGGAAGAATTAAGTAAGCAAGGAAAATCCACTCATTCAATCCAGTTCCAGTCTTTTCTACCACATTTAAGTTTACACACACCTAGAATCAACAGGATTGAAAGTCTAATTCCAACTCAGCATGTACACATTGAGTTCTGCTAAGAGTTTAGCTCATTAGATAGAGCTAAAGATAGTTCCTTTCTAGTTAGGAAAATAAGATGTACATAAAACAAGTAAAAATGTAAGCTTCCAAAAGCATAGTGGACAGAAATCAAAGACAGAGATTAGCATGAGTCAGAGAGACTTGGTAAAACTTTCATATAAGAATGGAGAGAACCTAAAGTGGCTAAAGAAAAAAAAAAGGTTTATATAAAAGTTGAATAACAGAAGTCAAAATTTTACATAACTTTGTCAAAGTAGTCTTTTTATTTAGAACTTTTAATCATCAATGATATTTCCTCTTCTCTGTAACTATCGGAAGTATAAGGTATATAATAAAAATCAAAAAAATGAAGAGAAACACAAAATATGCAATTCACCTGAGATAAATAATACAGAATTGGACAGAAGTGTAAAAGGGAAATACATCACATAAAGCAAAAATTGTTATATCTCTACTTCTCAGGTCGCTTTTGTATTATTCTTTTTGATGACTGCATGTCTACTTATGAAATGTTTGAAAGTTATTACATTTTATTTCTGTCAAAAGACTTTTCAGCTATTTGAATTCCATGCCTTTTCTTAAAGTATCACAGATGACTGGATTCTTTATATTATCGAATTGTTTCATGTCATAGAAGATAACACATTTCATAGTATTTGTATTCAGACCCAATTCAGAAACATAGCAAGCTATCAGCAAAGAAAAAAAAAGTACAGGTATTGATTTTACTCCAAGTATATAAACCTATAATCAGAATATTCCACTTCAACATCTATTTTTCTCAAAAGCCTGAAATGACCCCTCAAAAACCAAAAGGTATCCATTCAATTGGGATTTAAAGCTGTTTTCCAATTAACATCTTAACACAGATTTCTTCTTGGATAATGTTTAATTCTTGTGTTCGATATTCCTTCTGTCACTCAAACTAAGCATTCTAGTTCAGTTTCACTTGTTGAGAGTTAGCCACAGGCTTGCCTACAATAGCAAGTATCTCCTCTAATGAGTCAAAACTGGAAATAACTCTTGATGAAGAGTATATCTCCAACACTGCATAAATACAGAAGCCATATGGTGATATAGAAAGAACTCAAAATTAGAAATAATCGCATCTGTTAGACTTAACCTAGCAGGGCTGGAATCACATGATCTCTCAGCTCCCTTCCAAGACTAAAAGTCTATGCCACTTGTGTGGTATGAATAAATATGTAAGGTCTGCCATCAAACTTAGGTTGTTACTTTCTTCAGACAATGCCATTGATGATCAAGTACACATATATCCATGTGGAATGATTAAGCACTTCCCCCTGACCCCCAAACATCTCTCCTACTTAATCTAAACCCACATGGCCTGACAGCTACTTAACTTGTTCAGAAAACACACATATATGTTAGCTACCTAGAAATGGCTAAGAGGAGCAAGGAGTAGAGATTTGGTAGAGACCGGCAGCTAAAGAGGATTTTGGTGACAAATGACAGATACAGAGTAAAGCAAAGCTACAAAAATGGGGATTCAAAACCAGAATTCCAATATCTGGAAGACATTAGTGAAATGAGGGAGGTAGAACTGATTCCTCCCTCATAGCCCAGGCTTTAGCCAACACATAGTTCTTCAATATATATGTGTATTCAGTTCATTCTTACAGAATCCCTTGCTTTCAACTCTCTGGTTAACTCTTCTTCATGATCAAAACTTCAGATGACCATCTGTTTGTTCCAGAAACTTTGTCCAACTCTCCGCAGCAAGTTTGCTATATCATCCTCTTTTTTCATTTTGTTATATTACCCTGTAGCCCCCTCCTCATTTTAACATGTACTATGCTATGTTGAAATTGCCTACTTATTTGTATCTATTCCCCATCATATAGTAACTAGGAAAAGAAAATATGTAGTTGGCTATCAGTTTAGGAACACAGGATTTTAGTGTTATATCAGGAAAGAGATACTAAGGTTAGAAGCCTGAATTTCTTACTCACAGTTGTAGTTCTTACCCCAGCACAGTGACAAGCCAATAAGAAAACACTGAAGTATTTGTTACCTGAATAAAGAATTAAAAAAAAAAATGTCCCAAGAAACCAGAAACCAGCAAACCAAGGCATGGATTCTATGGATTGTGTTCTTAAGTATGTAAGACCAGGACTTCATCAATAAATGTGAGATACAGGACTAGACCAGCGAAAAGGTAAGGAGCTCTCTGTTGGAGCCCAAGTAGAAATTCAGAGCAAAAGCTTCAGACACACAGACTTAAGGATTCACTAAACCACCAGCATAGGAGCCCTTAGGTATTGCTAGTTTCTGAACAAAAATGATCCTCCATCACAGAGCACAGCTAATCCTGTAAGTGAAGTTGAATGTAGACAACAATTGTAGATGAGAACGAAATCAGTTATCATTGCCAAGGACATCCAGATCCTGAGTTGGAAAAGTTCCCAAGAACTCCAAATAAATATATTAACCTAATTATTCACACACTATTATGGACAAAAAGTTTGTCTGTACCACCCCCCACCCCCCAATTCATATGTTGAAGCCCAGCTCCCAATGTGATGGTACTCAGAGCCTGTGAAGAGATGATAAAGGTGAAATTAGGTCATAGATGAGGCCTAATCTGATAGAGCTGGTGCCCTCATAAGAAGAGGAAGAGACATCAAAGCTCTCTCTCCACCACAGGAGGACACAGCAAGAAGGAAGCATTTTGCAAATGAGGAAAAGAACCCTCAACAAGAATCTAATCAGTTGGCATCTCAATCTTGGACTTTCCAGACACCAGAATGGTGAGAAATAAATTTTGTTTAAGCCATCCACCCTGTTTTTTCTTTTTTGTGGTAGTCCAAGTAGATTAATACATATATCAAAAGTTTTATGTACAATATCTCAAAATAAATCGGACAAAGTTTGTTTTGTCAGCATTATTTTATACCTCGGCATAGAGAAACAGAGCAAAACTGGATAGCTACCGATATGGGTAGACAAATACTCCTAAAATCACAATGGGCTAATGTACACCTTCCACTTCATCTACTATGGAATAGGCCCATTATCTGCTGAGGGTATCCAACAGTTTAGCCGCCAATACAGCTGAGTTGTCAATGATGCTTTCAGAACCCATCCTGCATCTGTCATTCTGTAAAAGTCATGCTATAGCTGTTTTCAAAACAGCATGACTGACAAGGTTACAAAATAGTTGATCCAAGAAAACTCAAGCCAAGGTTTTTACGATGATACAGGATCCCTTGGCTATTGCTACTGTTAGCTCTGCTGCCTTTGCTATTGCTGATGAAAATGACTGAAATCTTCCACAATTCCTCAGCAGCCTGGGTGTTGAGAGTTATTTAGGGCTGTCCCAGAAGTTGTTGCAGTGAAGCTGTTCCACTGGCTCTTGGTTCCATGAATGTCTTCAGGAGATGGGCACCCTACCCAGAATGTCACATCTGGGAAACCTCTTCAGAGTGTGGACAGCCTTGCTGTTGATGATGGATGGAGGCCATAAAAGAAAGCTACTGAGGTGTGAATTACCATCATAAGTGAATTCTTCCCTGCAGTGATAAGGGCAGAGGCCTATTTGGTTTCCATAGCTGCTGTATTATATGGCACTGTAAAGCAAGTCACCCCCTTCATTCTTATTTGTCCATGTTTAATGATTATGACTTAAAGAAACACGCACTATACTCTGACATCTCACTATCACAACGTTCACTGTAGAGTTTGGTATTAGGCCCATTTATTTTGGACTCCATCCAAGTGAATTTAATTAAGAATATCTGAAGTACCTTGTTATGAGATGATCTTACCTGCAAATTGGTCCCAATGAGAGTGTTATATTAAAGTTCCCAAAGATGTGGTCAAAAAAAGAAAAAGAAGAAGTTTAAGCTTCTCCTTCTTCTACTTGTGTACATATACTGCTCTGTCCACATCCCTCAGACCAGGCAATTTTCTTAGTGCAAGCGCAAAAGGATAGTTGTACTAAGGTCCAAGAGTGCCCAAGTCTGGAGATTTTTATTGGATTTGCCATTGCACTTAAGTCACATGAAAGGAAAGAGTTCTGCTGGTTTGCAAACTCAGCCAAATATGAAATGGAAAGAACAGTAATAATTCTAATGGTCTAAAAGAAATAATTCATTTCCTTTGCACAAAGATAAAATCCTATGTAGAATATCCTTTAAATATTTTCTAACACCCCTACAGGAAACAGTGAAGAGTGGTATATACATTATGAAATCACCAAATAAAATTAATGAAGGGCTCCTTTCTACCACATTCAAATGCCAAATGATGAAATAAAGTCTTACCACAGACTCTTTCCCCCCTTTTTGGTCTCTAAAACCACAGTACTTTTTGAATATTTGATAAAAACCTATATAATGCATTTATACTTTTCCAAGAACTATAGAAGCCTAATAATGGGTACTTTAAAACACATTTGAGGAAAAGTACCTCAAATATATTTTAGATGCTCGACATCCATGACTTCGTAGTTCTTTACTTTGAGAATAATAATTACATAAAGAATTAGTTGGAATTATAAAAATATAACCAGGTTTTATACGTTATAAACACATAACCAAACTTATAAAACAATTCTAAGTTTTCTCAATCTAACATCCCTTTTGGTATAAATATGGAGTTTTTTGCTTACAGTTTGCAAGCTTAAAAATCCATCTTTAAGTAAAAGAAAAAACTGAATGTTTCATTTTTTTTCTATGTGTGTATAATTTTTTGGCACAAGAGATATAATTTATATGTAAATTTTATGAATGCAACTTTCATAGTTTAAAAAAGTAAATATTTTTAGAACATCATATAATCATATAAAGAATACAGCATTTGCCTAAGTACTCTTTGGATAATAGTAGTAATTAAACATACACAAACATACATACTTAGACGTGTACATACATACAAAGTATTTGTCAATTACAGTTCCTGCCATATCTCTTGCTGTCTACAGGTTATAAAGAAACTATGGAAGAAAACCTTTTAGAGGTGATTATTCTATTCCAACTTTTATATCAAAAATAGTATCTATTTAATTGATAACATGGAAACCAAAACCAAAAAATATAGTAATCAATTTGTTTTTAATCCGGTCTGGTTATAGGGAAGGTTTTTGAATGGGCTGATTTATTTTTAAGAGGGTCTTTTATAGTATTTTTCTTAATGTCTGAAACATTTTTCCAAATAAATTTATTTATATATGTTAAGAGGCTTCTAATTTTGAAAAGTGACACTTTGAGCAGAGGAATAACTTTCATACTCACTTCTATATTCACTGTTAATAAGCCCTCAATAAATGCCTTGTGAATAAAAAATAAGACTGGAAATACTTCAAGCCATTTAGTTATCAAAACTGGAATTAGTAGCTAACAGCAATGCTGAGAAAAAAGAAAGTGGGAGGGCGGAGTGGGCAGGAGGTTTAACAGCCTAAGTGAAAATAAATCTCGAAAGTCAGAAAAAGATTGAGCTGTTAAAGGGAAATATGGGGATGCCTGGGTGGCTCAGCTGGTTAAGCACCTAACTCCTGATTTCTACTCAGGTCATGATCTCAAGGTTCTTGGGCTTGAGCCCCACATCGGACTCTGCACTAACAGTGTGAAGCCTACTTTGGATTCTCTCTCTCTCTCTCTCTCTCTCTCTCTCTCTGCCCCTCCCCTACACATGCTCTCCATAATTAAATAAAGAAAGAAACATTTTAAAAAATAAGGAAATATGAACTCTGAGAACTTTACTTAAAAGTAAAAAAAAAAAAAAACACGAATACATGCTCATTTATAGCCCTACAGAAAGAATAGGATTAGAGTGTACATTCTGTCTACACATATAGCATCTAAAGATTGTCTGCTGTCAACATTTTCATAACTGGAGCCATTCTCTAAATCAAATCAAATTAAAAGTAGAACTTTTACACATGAGGGGGTCTATAAAATATTTTAAATAACTCCACTGTATTTACCTTAAATTACTAAAAAAAAGAGTCATATTCTAAATTTTACACATTGTAAATTTATTTTCAAATGATCTTTCAAAACTCTTCATACCTCTGTAAGTTTAAGATGTGAAAGTGTGCTCCGTCCTGCCAGTCTCTTCAGATGACCGTACAAAGCATGCAAAATCCGTTCCTCCTCAGCAGTACAGGACAGTTGCTGCCCTCACTTCCTGAGCTGCTCTGCTCCCTGGACTTCGAGAACTAGACTGGCTGTATGCAGTGTAGATGGAGCTGGAACCCATGAATGACCCAATTCCGCAGGTTAAACTGTGAGTCAGGGTCTTCATCGACAGCCAAGAAAGCATACTGCCAGAGGCATCTTTACACATGCAAAGTAAGAAAGAACAAATCCCCTAATCTAACCTTGGGAGGTAAATTGCCTTTTCCTGGCAGAGTGAAATCTTCCACTCTTTGAAAGACACCTGATTTCGAATGTACATGTAAAGGCAATTACCCCTTTTAAAAAGATTCCCAGATCCCCAGCGTCCTTGAGTAGAACTGTAATAAAAAACACTGCTTTAACATAATGATCCCTCCATGTGCTGTGTTTGCTTATTGAGTCTCTGTTGATAGACTGTTTTGCCTGAGGCACATTTATTTTTACTCTGTTTGGGAAATAAAATAAATTAATTAGTTATTTCTTATCAAATGGCATTTACAGTGTTTTCTTAAAAAATATAAAATCAAAAACCTGCCTAAGAGTGGAAATTTGACATAACTCAAATAAAAAAATGGCTTCCTTCACTCAGACAGCAGCGGGATGAATAACATTATAACTTCTTTATCAAAGTCTGGCTTATTGCTCTTCCTGATCAACAATGGAATGACAAGGACACTGTTAAATTACATAAATCATCCCTCAGGATTTATGAGGTAATAAAAACATAAAACTATAGATTCATAAAGGAGAGAGTTTATAAGTAGCATTTAAAACCACTTCAGCTAATTCCTCTTATATATTAGAAACAAAATGATTGACTTCAGGATTTTAGCTTCCATTTATTCATTTGTTAAAACGTATTTACCTTAATCCAGTTCTCTTTACCTTGGAGATAAAGAGAAAATTATAAGTCACTGCTACATTAACAAAACAAAATTTGGCATTTTATTTCTAAGAATATTACATTAGATATTCTGCCAATTTTTTTCAGTAAAATACTGTTTAGAGTAAACTTTTCCGCCTATTATCTACCATTGCTTCAAAATCTTGCCTCTTTCTTAAAATCCTCTTGACCAGGTATAGTTGCATAACTTTTTTTTTAAATAAACTTGTCCACTGTCTCAAATCAAAGATCCATTTGCAAAACTTCTGACAATCAGTGTCACTATTTCCATGCATAAAGACTTCACCAAAAGAATATATTGAAAGGCAGTTTCCACATTGCTTTCCACAGAACAAAATGTCCCACAGTGGAACAGTGTTGAAAACTATCTCCAATATCCTCTAATTACAAAATAGTCCAACACTAAAATGAAAAATAAAATCTTAAAAATTTCAGAAAGAAAAGATCATAGTAAGCACTTTAGTGTTATTCTTAGTGTTAAGAGAGGCCAATGAAGGATTCTGAATGGAGAAATACATGGATTTCTTTTAATTTAATCTCTCAGACTGCTATGTTGAGAACAGACTGTGTAATATGGGTAGAAACAGAGAAGACATCCAAGGGAAGGATGATTGGCTCACACCAGTGTGGTAGCAGAAGAAATGAGAGATAGTTGGATTCTGGATATATTTTGAAGGTAGAGCTAACACGATCTCTTAATGGATTGAACGTGGGTGGAAGAGAAGTAGAGTTGCCAAGGATGAGGCCCATATGTTTGGTCTAACAACTAGAAAAGAAAAAAACCCACTAACTGCAATGGAGGATGGGAGGCTGTGAGAGAAATAAAGAAATAAGTAAAAGAATAATAAGACATCCTCTTTTTATGTTAGGTCTCGTTGCACATTCTTATTTTTATTTTAATTCCAGTGTTATATAAGTAATTATAGTGCTATATGAGTTTCAGGTGTACAATACAATGATTCAACAATTCCATACATGACTCAGTCTCATCATGATAATTGCACTCTTAGTCTCCTTCACCTGTCTCACCCATACCCTCCAACCCACCTTCCCTCTGATAATCATCAGTTTGTTCTCTATAGTCAAGAATGTGTCTCCTGGTTTGTCTCTTTTTTTCCTTTGTTCATTTGTTTCTTAAATTCCACATGAGTAAAATCATATGCTATTTGTCTTTCTCTGACAGACTTATTTCACTTAGACTTATACTCTCTAGCTCCATCCATGTTGTTGCAAATGGCAAGATTTCATTATTTTTATGGCTGAGTAATATCCCTTTGTATATGTACCACCTTTTCTTTATCCATTCATCTATTGATGGAAACTGAGGTTGCTTCCATAATCTGGCTATTGCAAATAATGCTGCAATAAACATATGGGTGAATATATCCTTTCAAATTAGTGTTTTGGTATTTTGGGGGTAAATATCCAGTAGTGAGAGTGGACATTCTTTTTGTGTTCTTGATCTTAGAGGAAAAGCTCTGTTTTTTTGCAACTGAGTATGATGTTAGCGGTGGGTTTTTCATATCTGGCCTTTATTATGTTGAGGTATGTTCTAAACCTACTTTGTTGAAGGTTTTTATCATGAAAGATGTTTTACTTTCTCAAATGTTTTTTCTGCATCTATTAAAATGATCATATGGGGTTCTTTTTCCCCTCTTGTTCATGTGATGTGTTATGTTCATTGATTTGTGAATATTGAACCATCCTTGCATCCCCAGAATAAATTCCACTTGATCATGGTAAATGATTTTTTTCCCTATATTGTTGGACTCAGTTTGCTAATCTTTTGTTGAGGATTTTTGCATCTATGTTTAGCAGAGATATTAACCTCTAGTTTTCCTTTATTGTAGTGTCTTTATCTGCCTTTGGCATCAGGGTAATGGTGACCTCACAGAATAAATTTGAAAGGTTTCCTTCCTATTCTATTTTATGGAATAGTTTGAGAAGTTTAGGTATTAACTCTTATTCAAATGTTTGGTAGAATTTACCTGTAAAGCCTCTGGTTCTAGACTTTTGTTTTTTGGGGAGTTTTTAAATGATTAATTCTATTACTGGTAACTGATCTGTTCAAATGTTCTATTTCCCCTGCTGTTGAAAGTAGAGGTTTTATGAAGAAGAGATACTATAGTGACCTGCAGTTCAATGTCCCCTGTTCACCAGAATCTGGTGCCTCAGGAGTGTCTCCTACACGTGTTGCAGGTACCCTATTATTATGATTTAGCCACTTTTATCTTCAGCCCAGTCATCTGCAATGACTATCTTTATCTGTTTTGAGTAGTGTCTGTTCCCTGTGTTGTTAGCAGACTAGTCTGGAGCCACCTTGAGCTTCAGTAAGTGAGACCAGGTGTTTGCCAGAAATGCAGAAGCCAAACTACAGGGTGCTTTCTCCATGTTGTCCCTTGAAGAAATTTCATTGGTGAACAGGGCATACAGTCAGATCAGATTTACAGTTGGACTGGTGTGTGTGGTTATCTTCACCTCTCCAGGGATGGGAGTCACTCTGGAGTGGTGCTGACCCATGTCAGGGCTGCTTACATACTGCCGGGCTTGTGGCAACTTTGGATGGGCTCTGGCCAAGCATGTATAGGAGGAGGTGAGTCCACAGAAGAGTGCAGGGGCTGGGTGCAGGATGACAGCAAGGTCTGTGTAGGTCCACTACAGGAGGAGACCTGCAGCTGCCCAAAATTCCTCCCGAGGCCAGCAGGGTTGGAGAAAACAGATCTGCAGAAGTGTATGGGGATGGGGTGCACTGTTAGCAAGCTAGGTGGAGAACGTTGGCAAGGCACTGGTTCCCACTGGTGTCTGTGTATCTAGAATAGGGGGTAAGGGTTAGGGGAAGGAAATGGTGTCTGCCTGTTCTTTTGTTCTTGGAAAAGTCTCCCAAGGACTGTCAGGAGCACAGGCCCTGAAATTAGTAAACAAATCTCCCTCCTGTATACCCCAGGCATTTTTCAAACTGCTGCTTCTATGACTTATCTCTGTGGGGCTGTCTGTTGTGTAGTTACACATTCTTAAAAATCACTTTCCCCAAGAATACTGTAATGATGCAATATTTCTAAATGAAAAAAAAAGGCACAAAATCAAATATGCAGTGTAACTCAAATACGATTTAAAATATCATGCATAAAAAATAGTGTTTCTTTTAAATTTAAAGAGTTAAAAGTAACTATTTTAGATGGTAAAACAAAATATGGCTTTTTTTTTATTTTCTTCTCTATATGTATAATGAAAATATAATTGTATAATATGAATAAATACAATAAATAATCTCAGATCTATATATTTAATATTATCAGATCATATTATAATATGTCAATGTTCACTCATTCACTTATCAAGACTTTTTTAAGGCACATCTTTTATGAGCCCAGAAAAATAAATCAGATATATTCTTGTTTCCTTCAGGCACTCTTATTATTTTTCTTGATAAATTATTTTGGAATAATTTTAGACTTACAAAAATGTTACAAAGAGGGACACGTTCCTATATACCCTTCCCAAAGCTTCCCCTAAAGTAACATCTATGTGATCATGGTACAACTGTCAAAATGAATAAACATTAGTATACTATTAACTAAACTACAGACTTAATTCATAGTTCACCGGTGTTTCCACTAATATCCTTTTTCAGTTCCAAGATTAGAGCCAGGATGCCTCACTGCATTTCATCATCAGGTCCTTAGTCTCAGTCCAATCTGTAACAGTTTGTCATTTTACCTTGTTTTTCATAACCTTGGAAGTTTCAAAGACTACTGTTCAGGTATTTTGTAGCTCCTCACATTGGATTTGCCTAATGTCCTTCTTATGATCAGACTGGGGTTATGGGTTTTTTGGGGTAAATAACCACAGAATTAAAGTGCCCATACTATCGCATCACATCAGGGGGCACATGATATCAACATGTCATGTACCTCTACATTTCCAGTAAAGGTTCCTCTACTGTAGATTTACTATTTTTCTTTCCATGCTTTGTATTATAAATGAGTCACTGTGTCCACTTTTGAGGGAGAAGAAAAACCAGCATGCTCCGTAAAGGGGAGCAAAATATACCATAGCAAAATATACCTCTTTGGAACACTATTTGGAGCAGGTTATTTTTAAGATAGAGTAGACACAGGAAGTTATGAAAACTATGTAGAAGTTAACATGTTATGAGACATTTACATTTATAAGGGAAAACTGCATTTGTAAGGGTGTCTCTACCTGGCAAAGGATGACTAAATCTCTAGAAATTCTTTATCATTGGAAAAGGCACTAATCTAAGTCTGCATAACAACAATAACCTTATTTGTGGATCTTTACCTGAAAACCTCTATAACTGGCCCCATCCCTAACATCTTTAGTTTGTCTTTAGCTAGAGATAGTATTTAAGGTAGTGGCTTGTGTCACTTTAAGGAGTTACTCAGTTTTCCTATCTCCCATGTATACATGAGGCATACATGTTACTAAATTTTTATTTGGTTTTCTTCTGTTAATGTCTCAGTCAGGAACCTAGAAGGATATAGAGAAGGTAAATTATTTTTCTTCCCCTGCTTTCCCAATCATGAATCTCATGGGAAGCCAAATATGTGAGCCTTTTTTTCTTGGGCATAAAAATAAATAAGTTATAATTAAATAACACTTCAAGAGATACAGAATTTCCCCCAAATTCTGGACAATATTAGCAGGAGACAAACCAGTTGTCTTATAGAGACTATATAAATTCATTCCACTTCAGTCAAGCCTAAAAAATAGCAATAAGGTCATAATCACAAAATAAAGAATAAACCCATTTATAGTAATATGATGCCTATGCTTACACATGGAGCCTCCTCCAAAATGGAAGAGCAAACACCACATTTAGTTTGCCTTATGTACCAAAGAAAAATTTTTTTAATATTTATTTTTGAGAAAGAGAGAGAAAGAGAGAGAGAGAGAGAGACAGCTCTGCTCAAGGGCAGAGAGAGGCGGGGACAAAGGATCTGAAGCAGGCTCCACACTGACACTGACTTGGGGTGGAACCTGAGAATGGAGAGATCATGACCTGAGCTGATGTCAGACTTTTCATCAACTGAGCTACCCAAATGCCCTGAAAGAAATTTCTATGAAACAAAAAAAGAAGTTACCCTTTGCCATAACTGGAAAGTACATCCATGGATATAAGTGCCAACCTCTCTTGATGAATGGATATAGAGGTAGATATGTAGGTTGTAGGTAAATTAATTTCATTTCCTATTTATTAAAAAAATAACAACTATAAATAGGATGCTTTAGGAACTATGCACAAAAAATAAATGGATCAGTTCAATTAACCAACATAGGAAGGGGGAATTTCAAATGCTTGTCTAATTTTGTTTCAGGATTTAATAGCAATGTCAACTGAATGAATAAAACTGGATACAGGGAGAAGTCAGTGAAATGAGTTAATGATTTAAATGGAATCTTTCGTTTCTCCAGTTCAAATGAAGCTACATATAATATATATTTAAATTTCATTTCTTCCTTTTTCTTTCCAGACATTCTGAGATATTAACAAGTTTGGTTTAAGACCACCATATTAAAGGAATGTTGAAGTGAGTCATATTAATTTTCTGATTTCCTAGTCTATATAAAACTTATGTTTACACTAAACGATAATCTATTAAGAATGCAATAGAGGGGCGCCTGGGTGGCTCAGTCGGTTGAGCATTCGACTTCAGCTCGGGTCACGATCTCACAGTTTGTGAGTTCATGCCCTGCGTCAGGCTCTGTGCTGACAGCTCAGAGCCTGGAGCCTGCTTTGGATTCTTTGTCTCCCTCTCTCTCTGCCCCTCCCCTGCTCATGCTCTGTCTCTCTCTGTCTCAAAAATAAATAAAACATTAAAAAAAATTTTAAAAAAGAATGCAATAGAATTCTTAATAAGTATATACAGCTTAACTAAAAATAATTTTTTTGCTAAAAAAATGTTAACCATCATTTGAGCTTTCAGCACATCATAATCTTCTTGCTGGTGGAGAGTCTTGCCTCAATGTTCATGGCTGCTGACCAGTGAGGGTGGTGGTCACTAAAGGCTTGGGTGACTATAACAATTTCTTAAAATAATGAGGATGTTTGCTGCATCAATTTATTCCTCCTTTCATGAACCATTTCTCTGTAGCATGCAATACTCCTTGATAGCATTTTATCCATGACAGAATTTCTTTCAAAATTGGAATCAGTCTTCTCAAACTCTGCCACAGCTTTATCAACTAAGTTTATGTAATATTCTAAATCCTTGTTGTCATTTCAACAATCCTCACAGCATCTTCATCAAGAGTAGATTCCATCTCAAGAAACCACTTTCTCTGCTTATTCATAATAAGCAAATTCTCATCCATTCAAGTTTTATCATGAAATTGCAGCAATTCAGTCACATCTTCAGTCTCTCCTTCTAATTCCAGTTCTCTATTTCTACCACATCAGCAGTTGCTGCCTCTACTAAAGTCTTAAATCCCCCCAAATCATCCATGAAGGTTGGAATAAACTTCTGTTAACAAACTCCTGTTAATGATGAAATTTTGACCATGAATCATGCATGTTCTTAATAGCATGTCTAGAATGGTGCATACCTTCCAGAAAGTATTCAATTTTCTTTGACCAGATCCATCAAAGGAATCACTATCTATGGACTTAAGAAATGTATTTCTTAAATAATAAAACTTGAAAGTCAAAATGACTCCTTAATCCACAGGCTGCAGAATGACTGTTGTGTTATCAGGCATGTAAACCACATTAGAGCTCTTGGGTGACCTGCATTGTCAGTGAGCAGTAATATTTTGAAAGGAATCTGTTTTTCTGAACAGTAGGTCTTAATAATGGCTTCAAATATTTAGTAAACCATAGTGTAAACACATGGTTGTCTTCCAGGCTTTGCTCTTTCCTTTGCAGAGCATAGGAAGAGTAGATTTAGCATCATTCTTAAGTGCCCCAGGATTTTTGAAATGGTAAATGAGCACTGGCTTCAATTTAAAGTCACCAACTGCATTAGCCCCTAGCAAAAGAGTCCGCCTGTCCTTTGAAGATGTGAAGCCAGGAACTGACTTTTCCTCTCTAACTATGGAAGTCCAAGATGGCATCTTCCTCCAAAAGAAGGCTATCTCATCTACATGTAAAATCTGTTTGGGTTTTTTTTTTTTGTTTTTGTTTTTTGTTTTTTTTTTTAGTGTAGTAGTCACTTCCATTAATGATCTTAGCTAGATCGGGATAATTTGCTGCAGCTTCTACATCAGCATTTGCTGCTTCACCTTGCACTTCTTATAGACATAGCTTCTTTCCTTAAACCTCATGAACTAACCTCTGGTACCTTCAAACTTTTTTTGTGACTTCCTCACCTCTCTCAGCCTTCAAAGAATTGAAGACAGTTAGGGCTTTGCTCTGGATTAGGTTTTGGCTTAAGGGAATGTCACAGCTGTATCCTCACCACTAAAACTTTCTCACTATTGGCAATAAGGCTATTTCATTTTCTTATCATACATGTGTTCACTGGAGTAGCAATTTTAATTTCCTTTAAGAATTTTTTCCTTGGCATTCACTACTTGGCTCTTTGGCACAAGAGGCCTTCTTAGCTGTTGGCCTATCTCAGCTTTTAGCATGCCTTCCTCACTAAGCTTAATCATTTCTAGCTTTTGATTTAAGGTAAGAGATATACCACTCTTTCTTTCTTTTGGACACTTATAGGATTATTAATTGGCCTAATTTCAATACTATTGTGTCTTAGGGAATAGGGAGGCCTGAGGAAAGAAAGGGAGTAAGACAGAGCAGCTGGTAGGTGGAGCAGTCAGAACATGTATAACATTTATGCATTAAGTTCACCCTCTTATCTGAGTGTGTTTCATGGCACCTCAAAACAATTACAATAGTATCATCAAAGATAACTGAGGGGCACCTGGGTGGCTCAGTCAGTTAAGTGTCTGACTTTGTTTCGGGTCACATCTCCTAGTTCATGAGTTCAAGCCCCACATCAGGCTCTCTACTGCCAGCACAGAGCCCACTTCAGATCCTGCCCCATTCTCTCTCTGCCCGTCTCCTTCTTGTGCTCTCTGTCTCTCTCAAAATAAATAAACTTTACATTAAAAAAGATAAGTGATCACACATCACTCTAACAAATACAATAATGAAAAATTTGAAATATTATGAGAATTATCAAAATGTGCCCCAAAGACACAAAACGAGAAAATGCTACTGGAAAAATGGCGCAGACAACACAGGGTTGACACAAAACTCCAATTTATGAAAAAACACAGTTATCTGCAAAGTGCGACAAAGCAAAACACAATGAAATGAGGTATGTCTGTATTACACAAACTATCTTGACATAAACACACTATCAATTGCCTTAGAACTATACCTCAGTCCATCCAATGTCTTAAGTAAAGGAAACAAGTTTGGGCCCAGTTTATTTTGAGTACAGTGTGCACATCACAGAGATACTGAACAGCATGAGGTCATGGAAAACTGCACGCACCACAAGTACTCTGTGCTGTTAGTTCAGAAGACAGGGAATCAGATGCAAAAGTAAGTACTCTCATTATATTTCTAAACAGCATAGAATTAAAAAAAGACCTATACATTCTAAAAACAAAGAACAGAGTCACAAATGCTATAGTTCATTCTGAATCCCTTGACTCTGCTGAAAAGTTAAAAAAATGTTTTAATGAAAAAAATTCTATGCATGCTTTCTTGTACAAAACTGATTTCCAGAGTCAAATGCGAAGAACATAAAGTCAATTCTAGAGACAGGAGAAAAGCAAGCGATTACATTCCACTTGCATTTATTTACTTTGCGTATCAAAAAAAATGAATGGACGTTGCAAAAGAGCATATATAGATACAGATGCCAAAGATGTTATTACTATAGAAAATCTGTATTTTCTGAAGCTCAAACTGATTAAACATTCTAATTTTTGTGTGTGTTGTTTTATGATGGGGTCCAAGAGGCACTATGGAAATGTAGTTTAAAGGTATCAGAAATATGCTTTAGAAAGACCTCACAGCCAAACATTTGATCAGGAGACTTGAGAAGAATATCTAACACCTATAATTACCACAGTTAGAACACAATATGGTTCTCTTGCCAAAAAAAGAATTTTAGACACTGGGATAACTTTTCCCAGAAATTAAAAATAAATGTTATCACCATGGAAAATTTTGGAAATCATAGCTACAAAAGATTTAAATATTGCATGATATGCATATATGATACTATTTTCAGCAAATAACATAAATATGCATATATACATATAGATAGATACAGATATTTAAGAAATGCAGTTGCAAGTATATTATTTCTGGATAGATAAATGAATACTTCAGAAAGACACAATGGGTATTACTATCTGTAGAATGTCCTACCATACTGTCAATGTATGTTGCTAGGAAACCCAGTGAGAAGAAGAAAAAAAGAAAGTTTTAACCATGTACAGCTCTCATGTAAATCTCTAAGCAGAACAAATTCATTTCTAGTCTTTATGCTCTAACCTTTGCAAGACTTGTATTGTTCCACAAGGAAACTTTAAATATGCAACTTAAAAACCCTGTGGCTACAACAATATCAGGGATGGTCTAAGTTCATAAATCACTATCTCTACATACCAACCCTTCAGTTGATAAGACTACCTGGTATACATAATCATTCATTCATCATTCCCTGATTCATTCATTCAAAAAAATTTATCCAGTACTGATCACTTGTCAGACATTGATATAGACTCCAGAGAGAGAAAATTGCGCTAAACAGCCCCTGCCCACTCAGAATATAAAATCCAGGGGCGGACACAGATATTAATCTAATAATCACACAGAGAAATGTGAAAAATTGTCCTAAGTACTACAAAAGAGAAATACAAATTGCTTTAACATTTTTAAATGGGTGAATTTGACCTGGTTAGGGAGATCAGGAAAAGCCTTCCTAAGGAAGTGACACTCTACTGTGATATCAAGGATATGTAAGTGTTAAGGAGGTGAGAAAAAGAGGAAAGGGTTTTGAAGGTGAGGCCCTATGGCAGACTGCAGCACAGAGAACACCAGAAAACAGTGTGGCTAGAGAAGTAAAAAATAGTAACAGAGTGTGAGTTGAGGCAGGAGCCAAGCTATGCGTGAAGTTGTAAATTATGTTAAGGAGTTTTGCCTCTATGCCAAAAGCAATAGAATGGCTTTGAAGTGTTAACAGCAGGGGGATAATGCGATTAGATCTGCATTTTAAATGTTCACTTTGGCCTGCTGTGTAAAGAAGAGAGGAGCCAGAGGACATGGGGAAGAACAGTTAGGCTATTTTGTGGTCCAGAAAGAGAGAAAATGAACCCAGTCTCTATATATATAAAGGTGAGATAAAGATACTAATATATAGAAATATAGATATAGATCCAGATAGAGAGAGATACAGATATGTAAGAGGCAAAGTCAATGGAACCAGGTAATGACTACACAGAAAGTGAGGAAAGAGGGATGATTCTGGGGCTTTTGACTCCCATTTCCCTAACCTTTAAAGTTCTTAATTTTCCTATTTTTTTATCATTAATTACAACAACAAATCATAGACCTCTTTGATAAAAGAGCTACGAAAAAGAGGATGAAAAGTATAATAACTATGCCTGCAGCTTATCAGAAATGTGGCATTATCTGAAATAAAGAATGTGGAAAGAGGCCTAGGGTTCATTTGTTTGTGTGGGTTTTGGTTACTTTGGGAAATTAGTTGTATTTTGGTCATGATGAATGTGTCAGAGATGGGTAGCTGCCTGCGAAGGATCTGCATTTGACAGTTCTTAGTGAGGAAATATTGTGGGAAGTAGCTGATCTTCCAAGGGCTGTATCACCCACCCTCCCCATTCCTTTGCATCTAGCTTTGGCCATGTGACTGGATCTCAGGAATGGTTTATGGACCACAGGACTGAGTCACAAAACTTAAGAAGTATGTGTGTTTTTTTCCATCTCATTCCCCATCTACTGGCCTCATACAAAAGTCTGCAAGCCTTAAAAGAGAGTAAGGCTACACAAAGAATGAAATTCGCTGCCTAAGTCACCACATAGAAGACTGCTTGCTGACCAGAAGCCCTGAATTGGGCAGTTATGTGAGAAAGAAATCAAGTTTTATTTCACTACACCATTGGGATTTTGGACTATGTTTGTTACAACAGCTAGCAATATCCTAACACATGGAGGCTGATACACTGTTGAGACATCCATAGCATGCTATCAGGTAAACAATTAGATAAACAGACCGAGAGTTCAAGGGAGAACTCTCAACTGAAGATTTTAATTTGAGAGTGATGTGGGTAATGACAATTTTTAAAGTTACTGGCATGGGTGAAGTTGCATAAAAAGAAAATGTAATTCAAAGGGGAGAGTTCAATAGTAGTTGTAGAGGTATAGCATTTAAAGGATTATTGACGTCCAGAAGTATCATCTATACAATGATAGTTAAGCAGCCTTTCTACATTTCTATTTTTACTCCAGGAGTATTTATTGACTGCCTGGTTAGATAATAGGCACAATTTGGAGCACATGGATATAATGTCTTGTTGTTCTCCGAAAGATCACTGTGATAGGTTATAACAGTGAACGCTACTGGGCCTGGAAGTCAGGTTTTACAGAGAATCATTTTAGCTGAAGCCTGAAACCTTAACAGGAGCTAGTGTGGCTGAGCAAACCATTCCTGACCCTGGTACAGCATGAAGCTCCTGACATGTAAAGAAGTTTGAGACATCTCAGGAAGTAAAAGACTGACAATGTAGTAAAGGAGAAAGGAGGTCCAAAAGTACTAAGAATCAGATCATTCAGAAACCCAGAGGTTCCACATTAAGAGCCAGGGGCTTTATCAGAAGTGAGGAGATACCATTTGATGGATTTAAGCAGAGGAAGAGCAGAGAGTGACAACATCAGCATTTTATTTCATGTTTGTGATTTTAAGTAGACTTTTAGAAGCTATTTAACAATAACCACTATGTTTTATTTCAAGGGAAAACTCTTCAGAGTGCCAAGTATTTTCTTATAAGCTATTGTTAACTCAAATTCTTCCCCTTTGAGTATTACTGCACTGTATGAAGTAGCCATACAAATTCTCTTCAGTAAGCAACACAGTATCACTATAGCATCTATAACTCTTCACTATCACCGTTTTAGAGCACTCTTTATGCACCTTGATTTAGTTTAACTGATGAGTCACATACTGTGCATTCAACAAACACTGACCGGACCAGGTCATACAGAGGTAAGACGGGTATCTGCTCTCAAGAAGGTAAACAGGGGTAGTCAGAGAAAAATGATAAGCCAGTATCATAAGTTAAGAGTACTCAACAAATGCGGAGGGAAGATGGGAGGCCTCAGGGAAGGCTTCATAGTGTAGAAGATATTAAGCAAAACCACAAAGGTTAGACAAAAGTTTAACAGTGCATGAGAGAGTGGCATTCCGAAGAAAGGAAAAATCAAAATCAAATGAGAAATAAAAATTAAAAATAAACATAAAGAAGTAAACACTGAATTAGTAGATTGATTCTAGAGTGTTTTTTTTTATGCCAGGCAAAAATTTTTGCATACTGATAACCCTTCATAAAATAATATACACAGCAAACTTCACCTCCTTTACCTTGCTATACTTTTCATTTGTACCACAGTACTCAACTTCTAACGTAATATATACTTGACATATTTTTATGTTTGCTGTTAATTTCCTGTCCTCCCCCTTAAAAATGGAAGTGCCGTTACCAAGGCAGTCAGTAATCTTTGTCCTCTTCATTGAAATAACTAGAACACCTGGATCAGTGCCAACCACATAGGAGATACTTAATAAATAGGTTTAATAGTAAATATCATTCTTTAAGTAGTCTTCAAAATGGTTTTTATCTCACATAACTATCAGATAAAACTGCTTGAGTTCATATCTCAAATATGTAAATTACTTTATATCCGTAAGTCATGCAAAACAAGAATTTCCTTTAAAAAGAGATGAAGGGTATCTGGGTGGCTCAGTTGGTTAAGCATTCGACTCTTGCTTTCAGCTCAGGTTATGATCTCGCGGTCCATGAGATAGAGCCCTGTGTTGGGCTCTAAGTGACAGCACTGAGCCTGCTTGGGATTCTCTCTCCCTCTCTCTCTCCACCCCTCCCCTGCACGCGCACACACACACACACACACACACACACACACTCACTCTCTCTCTCTCTCTCTCTCTCTCTCTCTCCCTCCCTCTCTCTCTCTCTCTCAAAAATAAACCTAAAAAAATAAAAATTAAAGATTAAATAAAGGGGTGAAAATAATTAGAAATGGAGGGTCTGACAATTTCTTCAGACCCCAACCTTTCTCCATGAGTCACTTGCATCCGAAAACATGTTTTTGTCATATCCCCTGCTTTGTGAGAAGTCACGTTACTTCCCTGTATAGCCCATTGGCTGGAAGCAGTCACATGGACTCCTCCTACCTGAAAGGGAGCCTGGGAAAGAGAGTTCTACTGTATGTGTATCATCCATGCAGGCCCATGGAGTCATCCCTCCTGCCATTTTCTCCTTAGGGCTTGGACACAAAGGGATCTAATTCACATAATGAAGCTCATGCTGCTTGGGATGCTGTGAATAATGAAATTCTTTGTCTGACCCAGGAGTCTAGTTTCTCCTGATCACATCTATGAAACAGTAACAGGATAAATTATTAGCTTGTAAAGAGGGTAATATCAAATCACTGACCTTATAGGATACTAGTATCATCATGCTCCTTTTTACTTTTTAATTGAAGTAGCTGACACACAATATTAAATTAGTTTCAGGTGCACAACAAAGTGATTCAATAATTATATACATTGCAAAGTGGTCACCAGCATAAATCTAGCTATGATCTGTCACCAAATAAAGCTGTTAAATACTAATACCTATAGTACCTATGCTGTACATTGTATCCCAATGTCTTACTTATTTTATAACTGGATATCCTCTAATCCCCTTCCCCTATTTTTCCCATCTCACCACCTCCATCTACTCTGGCAACTATCAGACTCTCCTCTGTATCTATGAGCCTGTTTCTGTTTATTTTTTATTTTTTTTTAGATTCCTCAAAGAAGTGAAATCATAAGGCATGTGTCTTATTCCATCTGACTTACTGCACTTAGCATAATACCCTCAAGGCTCACCCTTCACAAATAACAAGACTTCAGTCTTTTTGATGGCCAAGTAATATTCCATTATCCATATATACCATGATTCTCTACCCATAAATCTATCAATGGACACTTAGGTTGCTTCCATAGTTTGTCTATTATAAATAATGCTACAATGAACATAGAGGTACACACATCTTATCTTTTCTAATTAGTTTATTTGTTCTCTTTGACTAAAAATTCAGAAGTAGAATTGCTGGATCATATGGTAGTTCTCATTTTAATTTTTGAGGACCCTCCATACCGTTTTGCAAAATGGTTGCACCATTCTTCATTCCCACAGTGTATAAGGGTTCCCTTTTCTCCACTTCCTTACCAACACTTGTTATTTCTTATCTTTTTGATAATATCCATACTGAAAAGTATGAGGTAATATCTCATTGTGGTTTTGATTTGCATTTCCCTGATGATTAGTGATGCTGAACATTTTTTTTCATGTGTCTGTTGGCCACCTATATCTCTTCTTTGGAGAAATGCTTATTCAGGTCATCTGCCCATTTTTAAATTGAATTTCTTGTTTTCTGTTTCTTTTTTTTTTTTTTGAGTAGTATGAGTTCTTTATATATTTTGGATACTAATCATTTACAGGATATATGATTTGCGAATATCTTCTTCCATTCCATAGGTTACTTTTTTGTTTTTGTTGATGATATCTTTCACTGTGCAAAACTTTTTAATTTGATACAGCCCCATTTCTTTTTCCTTTTGTTGGCCTTTCCTAAGGAGATAGATTCAAAAAGATACTGCTCAAAGTGATGTCCAAGAGCTTCTTGCTTAGATTTTATTCTACTAGTTTTATGGTTTCCAGTCTTAACATTTAAGTCTTTAATCCATTTAGTTTATTTTTGTAAATAGTATAATAAAGTAATCCAGTTTCATTCTCTTGCACGTAGTTGTCCAGCTTTCTCAATACCATTTACTGAAGAAACTCTCTTTTCCCCATTGCATATCCTTGCCTCCTTTGTCAAAGATTAAGGGACCATAGAATTATGGGTTTATTTCTGGTCTGTCGATTCTGTCCCATTGATCTATGAATCTGTTTTTGTGTCAGTACCATACTTTTTTGATTACTATAGCTTTGGAGTATAGTTTGAAATCATAGAGTGTGATACCTCCAACTTTATTCTTCTTTCTCAAGATTGCTTTGACTATGCAGAGTCTTTTTTTGGTTCCAAATTTTAGGATTATTTGTTCTAGTTCTGTGAAAAACGCCATTTGTATTTGATAGGGATTGCATTAAATGTACAGATGGTTTTGGGTAATACTGACATTTTAGCAACATTAATTTTCCTAATCCATGAACACAGTATACATTTCCACTTATCTGTGTAATCTTAAATTTCTTTCATCAATGTCTTGAAGTTTTCAGGGTACTGGTTTTACCACTCTGGTTAAATTTATTCCTAAATATTGTATTCTTTTTGTTGCAACTGTGAATTTTATTGCTTTCTTAATTTTTCTGCTGGTTCACTATTAAGATATATAAATACCACAGGTTTATGTATATTAATATTGTATTCTGTGACTTTATTGAATTCATTTATTCTAAGTTTTTTTGTGGAGTCCTTAGGATTTTCTATACATAGTATCATGCTATCCACAAATAGTGATAGTTTCACTTCTTCTCCAATTTGGATATATTTTATTTCTTTTTCTTGTCTAATTGCTGTGGCTAGGAATTCCAATACTATATTGAATAAGTGTCAATCATGGTCATCCTAGTCTTATTCCTGAATCTTTGAGAAAAAGGTAAAATCTTTCAGCTTTTTAACACTGAGTGTGATGTTAGCTGTGGGCCTGTCATATACAGCCTTTATCATCTTTAAATATGTTCCTTGTATATCTATTTTGTTGAAAGTATTTATCATAAAAAGATGTTGAATTTACTAAGTGATTTTTGGACAGCTATTGAGATAATCATAGGTTGTTTTTTTTATCCTTCTTTTTAATGTGGTACATCACATGAAATGATTTACAGATATGGAACCATCCTTACATCCCTGTAATAAACCTCACTTGATCATAGTGTATGATGCTCATACTGCATTATTGAATTAGGTTTGCTAACATTTTGTTGAGGATTTTTGAATCAGTGTTCATCAGGGATACTGACCTATAATATTCTAATTTTGTAGTACCTTTGTCTGGTTTGGTATGGCTAGCCCCAT
Organism: Acinonyx jubatus; assembly: GCF_027475565.1. Lineage (NCBI taxonomy): Eukaryota > Metazoa > Chordata > Mammalia > Carnivora > Felidae > Acinonyx > Acinonyx jubatus. The sequence goes on from NC_069385.1 coordinate 40,154,138, forward strand.
AGAGTAACTTTAGAAGCATTCCTTCTTCATTTTTTTTGTAATGGTTTGAGAAGTATATATATTAATTCTTATTTAAATGTCTAATAGAATTTGCCTGTGAAGCCATCTGATCCTGAGCTTTTGTTTTGGGGATGCTTTTAACTACTGATTCAATTTCATTACTAGTAATTAATTAGTCTGTTAAAATTGTCTATTTCCTCTTAATTCAGCCTTGGGAGATTGTATGTTTCTAGAAATTTATCTATTTCTTCTAGGTTGTTCCATTTGTTGGCATATAATCGTTCACAGTAGTTTCATGAATCCTTTGTATTTCTGTGGTATCTGTTGTAACTTCTCTTTCATTTTTTATTTTACTTATTTGGGACCTCTCTTTTTTTCTTGATGAGTCTAGCTAAAGGTTTACCTTCTTGAAGAACCTGCTTTTCTTTAAGTTTATTTATTTGGGGAGAGAGAGAGAGAAAGAGAGAGAAACAGAGAGAGAGAGAGAGCCAGTGGGGGAGGGACATAGAGCAAGGGAGAGAGAAAATCCCAAGCAGGCTCCATACTGTTAGCACAGAGCCTAATGTGGGCTCAATCTCATGAATCATGAGATCATGACCTGAGCAGAAATCAAGAGCCAGACACCTAACCAAATGAGTCACCCAGAAGCCCCAAAGAACCAGCTCTTAATTTCATTGATCTTTTCTATTAATTTTGGGGGTCTTTCATTTATTTTAGCTCTCATCTTTATGATTTACTTTCTTATACTAACTCTGGGATTTGTTCTTTATCTAGTTCTTTTGGTGTAAGGTTAGATTGTTTATTTTAGATTTACTTGCTTAATAATATCACTATAATCTTCCCTTAGAATTACTTTGGCTGTGTCCCATAGACTGTGAGCTGTTTTATTTCCATTTTCATTTGTCTCAAGGTATATTTGATTTCTCTGATTTCTTCATTGACCCACTGGTTGTTCAGTAGCATGTTGTTTAATCTCCGTATTTGTGATTTTTCTAGTTTTCTTATTGTAATTGATTTCTAGTTTTATGTCAGTTGTTTGGAAAAGATCCTTCATATGATTTCAATCTTGAATTTATTAAGACTTGTTTTGTGGTCTAACATGTGATTTGTCCTGAAGTGTTTCATAAGCACTTGAAAAAAAGTGTGTATTTTGCTGGTTTTGGATGGAATGTTCTATATATACCTATTAATTTTACCTGCTCTAATGTGTCACTTAAGACCACTGTTTCCTTAATGATTTTGTCTGGATGATCTAACCATTAATGTACGTGCAGTGTTACATTCCCCTACTATTATCGTATTCCTGTCAATGTCTCCTTTTGTGGCTGTTACTATTTGCTGTATGTGCCCCTATATTGGATGTATATTTACAAGTGTTATATCTTCTTGTTGGTTTGATCTCTTTATCACTGTTAAATACACTTCTTTGTCTCTTATTACAGTCTTTCTTTTTAAAGTCTATTTTGTCTTACATAAGAATACTTCCCCAGCTTTCTTCTAGGCAGCATACAGATGGTCTTGTTTTTTTTCTTTTGATTGGAGCATTAAGTCCATTTACATTTAAAGTAATCATTCCTAGGTATGTACTTATTGCCATTCTGTTGTTCTCTGGTTGTTTCTGTAGTTCTTCTCTGTTCCTTTCTTCTTCTTTTGCTCTCTCCCCTTGAGATTTGGTAACTTTCCTTAGTGTTATGTTTGAATCCCTGTCTCTTTATTTTTTGTGCATCTACTATAGGTATTTCTTTTGCGGTTACCATGAAGTTCATATACACCATCCTAGGTATACATCAGTCTATTTTCAGTTGAAAGTCACTTAACTTCAAGAACATTCCAAAAACACTACATTTTTACTGTATACCCCCACCCTTTTATGTTTTTGGTGTCATATTTTACATCCTGACTAGATGGCTTTACTACTACTTTTGTCTTTTAATTTACATGCTAGCTATGTAGGTGGTTGTTCAATTACCTTTATTATGTGTTTGCCTTTACCAGTGAGATTTTTTTCTTTCTTATTTCTAGTTATAGTCTTTTCTTTTCCATTTAGAGAAGAAGCCCTTTCAACATTTCCTGTATAGCCAGTTTGTTGTTGATGAATTTCTTTAGCATCTGCTTGTCTGGGAAGCCACTTGTTTTTCCTCCAATTCTGACTAATAATCCTGCTAAGTAGAGTATTCCTGGTTTTAAGTTTTTTCCCTTCAGCACTTTGACTCTATTGGACCACTCCCTTCTGGCCTATAAAGTTTCTGCTGAAAAATCAGCTGATAGTCTTATGGGAGGGCCCTTGTACATAGGTAGCTGTTTTTCTTAATAGTCTTTAACTGTTGACACTGTAATCATAATGTGTCCTGGTCAGAGGTCTCTTTGGATTCATCTCATTTGGGACTCTATGTGCTTCCTGGGTCTGGTTTCTGTTTTCTTCAACATGTTAGGGACACTTTCAGCCATTATTTCTTCAAATAGGTTTTTTATCCCTTTATTTCTCTCTTCTCCTTCTGTAACCCACATAATGAAAATTTTAGTATGCTTAATGTTCTAGAGGTCCTTTAAAATATCCTTACTTTTCAAATTCTTTTTTTTTCTCTGCTGTTTTAACTGGGTGATTTCCAGTACCCTGTCTTCCAGATTGCTGTTATGTTCTTCCACATCATCTAATCTGTTGTTGCCCTCTACTGTATTTTTCATTTCAATTATTAGATTCTTCAGATCTGATTGGTTCTTTTTTATATTTTCTATCTCTTCTTTGAAGTTCTTATTGTGTTCATCCATTCTTGGGTTCAGTGAGTATCTTTATGACTACTACTTTGAATTCTTTATCTGGTAACTGCTTATCTCTGTTTCATTTGGTTCCTCTGCTGAGGTTTTTGTCTTCTTGTATAGAACACACTCCTCTGTGTTCTCATGTTGCCTACCTCTGTTTCTATGTGTTAAGTTGATCAGTTATGTCTCCTACTCTTGAAAGAATGGCTTTATGAAAAAGGTGTCCTGTGAGGCCCAGCAGTGCAGGCATTCCTGATCAGGAATGCCCCTGGTGTGACATTATGTGGGCTGCATGGACCCTTCCATTGTGGATGTTCACAACTGGTGCAGACTAGCTGGTGTGCAGGGCTGTCCCCCAGTATGGATCTCTGCAAGGTTCAGCTGTGACTGCTACAGTCACCTTGGTGAGCAAGGCTGGCCCTCACCCCATCTGGCTGAAAGGCCCAGCCACAACTACTGTAGGTATGCTAGAGTGCAGGGTTGCCCCCCCCCCCAACACAACTGGCTGCAAGGCATGGTAGTGACAGCTGTAGGCATGCTGGTAGGTGGGGCAGGCCTGTGGCATAGCTTGCTACAAGATCTAGCTGTGACTGTTGTAGGAATTTTATTGTGGGATCTGCCCCCCTCCCAAGGGCAGGGGTGCATGGGAGGGGCTCCAATGCCAACCAATGCTGCTTACCAGGAATGGCAGAGCCATGCTCTTCTTGGGAGTATGTACAGTCCTGGCTGAGGGGCACCTCCCCAACACTGTGGAGAAGGGAGAGGCTCTAGACCAAGCATAAAGGTTGAGTGGGGCAATTCCACAGGGGAACACCAGGGGCAGGGTGGGGCAAGAAGTGCTAGCATGATGGATGGAGTTAAGCCAGCCAGCTGGTTAGAAAGGAAGTGACAGGTAATTGCCAATGCTTCCATCCCCAGAGAAAATTCCCACAGAACCCTGCCCCTCTGGCACATGGCCTAAATTTAATCAATGGATTTCCTCACGTGTAACCCAAGCACTTTCCAAATTGTTGCCTCTGCAACAGGAAGTGAGACTGGATGCATACCCTTTAAGAACTGAGTCTCCATTTTCCTACTGCCCTCTAGCTCTCTCAGACATAAGACCTGTTGCTTTTCAAAGCTAGAATTATGGGGCTCATCTTCCCAGTGCAGAACCCCTGGGCTGTGAAGCCCCATTTGGGGATAAGACCCCTAGCACTCAGGGAGTGCCTCTACAATTGTGATTTTCCTCCCACTTGAGGGTCCTGACTAACCCACACTTTGGCCCTCCTACCCAACTCGATGTGGCTTTTTCTTTATATCCATAGTGGTATATGATCTGTTCAGCTAGTCTTCAGTTAGTTCTCAGAGACAGTTGTTGATATTGGTGTGTCCATGAGAGTAGGTGAGCTCAGAATCTTCCTACCCCATCATCTCAATCCCAAGATCATTCTTCCCCTTTGGAAGTTGTAGGGAAATGGCTTCACTACATGATTTTTCCTGTTGATTTCCTAATTCTACAAGTTTCTGAGAGTGAACCCATGTTTGAAGTGCTTCTATAATTAAATTAAAATTAAATAGTGCTAAGCAACTTTATTACATAAGGGTTTACATTTAAAATTTCATTGTACTACTCAGAATAGCAGCATTCAGTGAAAAAGAAATGGGCTGTGCAAAAACAGTGAAGAGCGAGAAATAATGATTCCACCACTTTTCCTGAAAGTTTTTTGGGAGAGTAAGCATGAGAGATAAGGAAAGTAGAGGGAATACAATATTAAAAAAAAAACACTGAGAATTACTTCAAAGAATGGGAAACTGTTTAAAGGATTTACTGAAGTAATTCAAGCATATTTATGCAAGTGCTAAAATACACATTTGAAGTAGATTGGGGGATGGCTGGCAAAGCAAGCTGTGTTTTTTTTTTTTCTTTAAATAGTAAAGGCTAGTGCAGGGATTAAAAAATAATTTACAATCCCTTGACTTAGATTTCCTTGGCAAAGTTCAGAAGGTGGAAGATTAAAAACACAAAAAATTTTTGTCCCCCTATTCAAATCTCTTGGTTTGATTTAAATTGTTTTTAAAGCCTAAAGGTTTTACCATATTCCTCTAAACATCAGAAGTCTATAAAAACAGGATATTTATGAGCCATTAGTTATATATGCTTTTCAGATTCCTTTCAGTTTTGCAGGTACAAGAGAAAGCTTCCAATAGTTACTTAAGGTAAGGAGGGCAGCTGCATTGGGATTACTGGAGCAGCATTTCTTACAAAAAGAAGCAGGCTATTCTAAATTAAAAACACAGGAAAGAGGGGCTGCAGGTTTTTTATAGATTATGTTATTATAAATCATAAATTATAAATCATAACAGCTTATCACAATTATCTCCTCACCCTTACCCTAGTGCCTGCCGCATCTGGCCTATCCTAGTTCAATGTTAAAGCTTTGCAGAAGGCTAAATAAAGTCTTTCCTTTTAGGCAACAAGAGATACTGTAAATTTCATTCAGCAAAATGTTGAGCTTCTTCTATTAGTAATTTAAAAATTAGCTGACGTAATAGTGAGAACCTTGTGCAATCATCACTCTTTTTTCCATTGAAAGAGCATTTAAATACTTTGCACAGTTAGTCATACTCACACACAATTCTGGGACATTTCTATAGAAATATTCCTAACAACATTTCCATCACAAAACAGAACACATGTGCACCACATCTTCGCTAGATCGTGTTCTACTGTGACAGTAGTACTTAACAGATTTGAATGCAATTTTGAAATAAAGAAAAAAATTACTTAAATTCCAATAAGGTACTCAAAACTTTACTTTTTCTTATAATTGTAGCTTCTCGATGCAAAGCCATTAGTAAAATTACACTTTAAAGGGTTTACACAGGGGTGCCTGGGAGGCTCAGTCGGGTGAGCATCTGAATTCAGCTCAGGTCATGATATCATGGTCTGTGAGTTCAAACCCCATGTCAGGCTCTGTGCTGACAGCTCAGAGCCTGGAGCCTGCTTTGGATTCTGTGTGTGTGTGTCTCTCTCTCTGCACCTCCCCCACTTGTACTTTGTCTGTCTGTCTCTCTCTCTCTCTCTCTCTCAAAAATAAACATTAAAGAAAATTTTTAAAAAGGTTTCTACAAAGTAAGACCCACAAGAGATAATTCAATATTATTTGTAGCTTGAAAATGGTGGTTACTTATTAATTGTTTCTAAATTCAAACCTCTCACCCAGGAGTGAGAGGCTGGGCCATCAAGTGTCAAGGTGAAGAGGAAGCATCCTTTTTCTCATCCACTTTTCCCACAGAGGAACATCAGGGTCCAGTACAGTAAGTTACCTTATACCTCATGGTGGCTAGAGAAAGATGTGCCATAAGAAAAATACTTCTTTTCCATGTTTTAATCTTGCATCGAACTAACCTCAAACATTGTAATCAATTTCAGTAGCTACATCTGGTTCGCTAATAAGATAATAAAGAAACAAGAACTTCCTGGTGAAGTCACACTACTACCCTTCTGTGCTCTCGTAATTTCAGCTGTACAGTGAGAGTTGGTATGCATGAAATTCACGTATAATCAGGATCCAACATCACAATGCAAGATTGAATTATTTTTTAAATAGGTACATTTTGTTTTAAAAAAGGATAAAGAACTAACTCAGAGTTATCAAGTTATTGAAGTTAACAATATACCCATACGCTTGCCATAATGTTCAGATTAAATAGTTTGGATACGGTGCCAGACACACAGGGGTTACTCCATTGGTGACACTTCCTTTTCACTCCCAAGCCTTTCCCACAGGCATATCTAAGGATGATATACCACTGAATTAAAGAAATATTTAACTTTTTCAGGGATGTTGCCTTGATTTAGATTTTCTCCTATTTTGGAAATTGCCAAGCACACCTCTGAATCAGTATGTATTCAGTATATAACAGTGATGAAGGGATGGATCCTTGGAGTATGTTGATCTCGACTGCCAGGCTCCAAAGATTTGAACATGTCTAGTTCATCTTCCCGATTACCAGTTCTGTGCCCCACAATACCTCTTCCACTGTCGTGCTAGCAGGACAACAGAAATTATAATAGCAAAACAAGCATTTACTGTTTCTTAAGCAATAACAACAAATAGGGCTTGTCAGGATATACCAGCAGACTGGGAGGGAGAGTCCTGTGTGCTGTAGTATTCTGCCTCAGTGTTTTATTATCAGAAAATTCTCCCAAAGTTTAAAGATAACACACATGGAAATAATTTGGTCCCTGTGTGCTACCAAACAATATTTTAAAATACAACAAAATCTTTAATATGGTTAGTAATCTAAACTTAAAAAAAAACAACTTCATTTCTAGTAACAATTCCAATATATCTTGGCAATCTACAATGTATGAGGCTGCTATCTTGTGATGTTTTGAAAGCCTAATTCTATAGCTCAAAATGTTTTAATAGACAACAATGCTGGGGATTTTCTCTTCTCTTCCTTTATCCCCATCTTCTCAGTTTAGATTACCCTTTGTCCTTTCAAAATATGAAAGGCCTTGGGGCGCCTGGGTGGCTCAGTCGGTTAAGCGTCCGACTTCAGCTCAGGTCACGATCTAACGGTCCGTGAGTTCGAGCCCCACGTCGGGCTCTGGGCTGATGGCTCGGAGCCTGGAGCCTGCTTCCGATTCTGTCTCCCTCTCTCTGCCCCTCCCCCATTCATGCTCTGTCTCTCTCTGTCTCAAAAATAAATAAAACGTTAAAAAAATTTAAAAAAATATGAAAGGCCTTAAAGAGCATTTTTAAAGATTTCCAATTTTTACTATGTTAATCATAACACCATCTCATTAAGAATATATTCAAACGCAAATGTTTGTTAAAAGGTAATACAGTAATTAATTTCACATATTCCACATCATTCATTTGTTAAAAATATCTGATGTGCAAAGCAATAACGCAGTTATCTGATTTACTGGGTAACCTAGTGATTCTGACTGACTGTCACTAACTTCACTCATAGCAAAATGTATTCAGTAGTTTAATTTTATTGTTTTCATTTTGTTTTGTTTTGTTTTATAAACTGGTACAGCCATGAGCAAGAAATGTTGTAGAAAAGGCCTAAATTAAGCAAATGAATAAAAGCTGCAAAGTTATCGCAGAGTTGTTCTAGAGCAAAGGAGACATCTGGGACAGGAAATCCATTTGTTCAATTTGCCTGATCTCTTGCCAAGATTGTTAACACTCTTCAACAGCAAGCAACCAGTTCTATTCAAAACAACATTTAGGGGATTCTCAACTAGTTACATTTTTATCCTTCACATTTCTCCTGGCCAACGTAGAGGCAAAAGCTGGCAAATCTCTCCTTCCTTTGCAGTGTTTGCTTGTGGATCTGTTGACACTGAGCGTGGCCTTGCTGGAATGTTTCTCTCCGCAGTAGCTCTCCTTCTTTTCAGGCCAAAGACACCATATAATGGGATCACTTCCACTAAATCCATGCATTTCAAGGGATACTGAATGTTCTCCTAAAGCATTAAAAGCAGTCATCTATTTTTAAATGTGGAAATTAATGTAATACAAAATAGTGTCTATCGTCAAACCACAGCAGTTCTTAATCACTTTTAATCTAAATCTTCCAGAAAAGTGCTTTGACTGATTTGAGTTACCATTTTAATGATACTTATTCCATCTCTTGAAATGAGATGGGCTGCTGTTTGAAAACACATATCATTCCTCATGCTGAAGAGGGTTTTTATCATTGTTTTTAAAGCAAAGGAAATTGTTAAACACACACACAGTGGGAGATTTTAAAAGATGGCATGATAAGGTGCTTTGCCATGACCAAAGTTACTGACTTATAGAATCAAGTCAATGTAAGTGATTTTCAAAACAAATTCAACCTGAAATTTTGCTTTAGGGCAGTTGAGTACATCCATTTTAACCCATCCTGAATACACTAATGATCTTTTGAATGGTATGTGAGAAAAAAAAAAGAAAGAGAGAGATTATCCATTGTCAACAATGAATGGTATTCGATAGCTGGCAGATTGGGGACTGGGTGATTTAGCATTCTTTCAGGGCCAGGATATGACACTGGCACCTATTTTTGTGTCAAAATAGGTGCCAATATAGGGTGCCTAGGTGGCTCAGTCAGTTAAGCGTTTGACTTCGGCTCAGGTCATGATCTCGTGGTTTGTGAGTTCGAGCCCCGTGTGCTGACAGCTCAGAGCCTGCAGCCTGATTCAGATTCTGTGTCTCCCCCTGTCTCTGTCCCTCCCATGCTCATGCTCTCTCCCTGTCTCTCAATAGTAAATGAAAGTTAAAAAAAAATTTTTTTAATAGGTGCCAATATGATGGTCCACTTTAAAAACAGAATTTTAGATAAAGCTTGTCAATTAACTAGTATAAATAATCTATTCTAAACTGGAAACACTTTTTGAATACAACTGCTATTTCCCAGATAATAGATGACCATCTCTTTAAAAACCAATTTTGTTTTGCCTTAATGACTGGAAATCTTTTAAAAAGTACATCATGTACTTCCTTGATTTCTGAAATAGAGCACACTACACCCAACTTTTCACTCAGGGAGAAAAGAAGAAAGGCAGCCTGGCTGCTGTCCTGACTCTAAATCAGTTGGTCTAGGCCTGAAACACAAACCCTTTACTTGCTAACTAGGTTATGGGGCAGCAACTTTTAAACTGTAAGCTACTTCAAGTTCCTGTAACAATGCCTTTCAAAAGCAAGTCAGGTGAATACAAACTGATGATATCCTCCCTCCAAAATGTCCCCAAACTGCTACACTTTTTAATTCTTGTATTTCTTAGACTTATCTTTTGCCCCTTTAGGATTTTGCCATCTCGTATAATTTTTATGGCCATCAGTGTACCTGCAACAGGTCTTTTTTTACCTTGCCCTTCAAATGGTTGGCTGTGGTTTACAATTATCAGATAAGCATGTGGATGCATGTTAGTTTCAGTCTTAGAACAGACAGTCCCAGGAAAGGCCTGTGGTTCACATTTATTTGTAGGGTGCATGGGCTTTAATGACATTGAAAGAGGACTTTACCTCCATTTTGACCTCAGTTTGTACTTCCTAATTAACTTCTTTCCAGACTATCTTTTAACACAGGAAAAAGACCTAGCAGGCAAAGCCTCCTGTAAGGGGAACTGAAACTACCCCCTCAGCTAATAGGGCCTGCCCTGATACCAAGCAGGACCCCTGCCTAATCAACCTCAAGACAATATTGGCCTGACCATTACTGCCAGCTTCACGCACCCACGGACTTTTGTTGCATGTTTTCCTTATATAAACCTGAAAATAACTTTCTGCACTTTGCAGACAGTCTTGGAGACATTAGCCTGCCCTCTTCCCCATGTAGGCCTCATTGAAATAAATTCCTCTCCTGTTTCATCTCGACTCATCTCCCTGTCTTTGGATTCTGTCAGGGGTGAGAGTCCGAATCTGGTCTGTGTGGGATCTCTTTGAGCCCCAGTTACAACATTGATCTGCCTGGATGCTCAGGAGCCTCTGAGGGCCTTTCCACGATCCTAACTCTGTATTGTATTACTATACACATTACGAATATCGAAAAGGTCAAAAGTGCTTCCTAAATGTAAAACTAAGTACTTCCAGTTTTGTGCAGAAAATTCTATTAGTAACAGTGAAATCGTCAAAGGTCATGCAGCTAATGGCAAATCCAGAACTAAACCCCAAGGATCCTACCTCCCAGGTCAGCATTTTTTAACTCCTTGAAAATATTCTATATATTCTGCCTTCTTTTCCTCACTACTTATTTCTTACTACATCCCTCATGTTGATTTTTCCTATTCTAATGAAACTACTTTATCAAAAATTCCCTGAGTTTTATTTTTTTAAGTTTATTTATTTTTGAGGGAAAGAGGGAGACAGAGAGAGAGAGAGACAGAACTTGAGCAGGAGAGCAGCAGAGAGAGAGGGAGACACAGAATCCAAAGCAGGCTCCAGGATCTGAGCTGTCAGCACAGAGCCCAAAGTAGGGCTCGCACCCATGAACTCAGATAATGACCTGAGCCGAAGTCAGACACTTAACCAACTGAGCCACCCAGATGCCCCAACATATTCCGAGTTTTAAATCCAAATGCTTGCCCAGCCTTCCTGCTATGCTTTCTCTCCAGCGTCTTTCCCTTCTTGGTGCTCCTGCTCCTGCTCCTGCTCCTCCTCATGATATGCTATCTGTCCTTCTCCAGTTACTTCAATAACTTTTCTTTTTCTTCAGCAATTCCTTCTCCTCTTCCAATCCCATGGGGGGTGGCATTTCTGAAAACACAGTCCCCAGCCCTCTTCTTGCTGCCCACTAGTCAGAAAAGACTGAAGTCTGAGTTGATCTCTAAATAAATTCTGCAAATGCCTCACAGACCTCTCACTCTACTTCTGTCACTCCAAGTGCAAAAACAAAATTTCACAAGCTCCTATTCATTCACATTTTACTGGTTTCCTCTCCTAACTTTGTTACCTTCCAACAATGACTCCCCCTGACCCAGGAATTTTGACCTAGTACCCTCTCAAGCATCTCAGCAATTACTTCTCTAAAGATTCTCTGAGAGCAGCTGTTTACCCTCTGTCTTCAGTATTTTCACATGATGGAAGCCAGCACCAACTTTCCATTTCTTCTTATCTGAACTGGAGATACTGTTGTATCAACAGAGGTACTGTTATGTCCAAAGTATTTTCTAAAGAAAACAGGTTTAGCTGCTCGTTAGCCACATTTTCATTGTAGCTATTATCCTAGGCTCTCATCATCTTAAATCCGGACACTTCCTATTAGAAGAGCTTTCCTGACTGGAGCCTTCCCCGTGTGAACGGGTCCCATATTTTCTACCCATTTTTCCCTAAGTGTTGCTCTGAACATATCACTACATAGTAAAGAAACTATCCTGGCTGTATGTCACTTATCCCATAAAATTGAGAATCCTTTGTCAGATTTCAAAACTCCTCATAATGACAAAAGTTGCATTTATTGAGTGTCTAATAGGTGCCAGTGACTATTCTAAGCATTTTACATGCATTATTTTAATCCTTCCAACAGCTCTATAAATACGATTATACAGATTATTATACAGATTAAGAAAGGCACAGAGAGGTTATTTGGGCCAGGTGACAAAAACTAAAGAGTCAGCATTTGACAATTTGATTCCAGTGGCTAAGCTCTTAAAAACTACATTATATTCTAAAATCCATAATCGTAACCAACTCTAACTGTCCATCCATAACCCCCACTACACCCACTCAAATACCGCCATCTAAATGGGAGAGTCATGTCTTAAATCAACACAGCCTTACACTTCCCTTTTTTAACTCTGATGTTAAACCATCTAAATCTTATCCATGTCTCAACACTTAACTAGACTTACCACACTAATGACTCTTCCCTAAAATAGTCTACTCATTCTAGTATTGCTAGCCAGATGGAAAGTTCCATAGCATTATCTTCTTTCCTTATATTTAATGGGGTTCAAGACATGCTACCCCAAATAGGGCACCTTGGCATATTGAATACTTTAAGCTGAAAGAATTTGACAAAACAGCAGAAGCAGGGTCACTCTGACCTTTCCCTTCACCCTTCTCCCCTGAAACAGGTCAGAAAACCCTCACCTGAGGTTTCCCCCAAGATACCCTGGTTTATTACTTACCTCATACTCAACCTATCATATATTTACATAACCGCTCAAACCTAGCATAAACATACTCAGGTCTAACTCTACCTTTGGGGCTTCATTTCCTTATGAAGACTTCTGTGTCATGTAAAATGTATAATTATATTAATTTGTATGCTTTTCTCCTGTTAATCTATCTTTGTCAGTTTAACTTCCAGAGCTACCCAGGGACCCTGGAGCATGTAGGAAGACTTTTTCCTCTCCTACATATTCCATAACACCAAGCTCTATATAAGTCCCATTGTATATATTCAGTCAATATTTATTGACCAACTGATTTATCAACTCCAAAATGTGTAATTCCAACAGCAAAAGTCAAAGAAGAACATCAAAGAGAGAATTAGGCCTTCAGAAATGCCCAAAGCTAGAAAGAAGAGATCAGGAGATAAAGAGGCATAAAAATGAGTTGTCAAAATACTGGGAGAAATTTTTTCCATAGCTATCCCACTGCAAAGAATTATAACATTTGTGTAAATCACTTGCCTGGATATGGTAAATTATCTCATTAAATGTGATAATGGGGCAAATTAATAATTTCCACGTAATATTTTTTTAATTCCATGTAAGGTTTTGAAAGTCCATTTATCTTAAGTGATTATTTTATATCAATCATATATTTTCACTCTAAAAAAATGATCATCAATATGAAAAAGGAAGACAGAAAAGAACAAGTATTCAAATTCAATTAACTCCACATAATAATTGAGTTCTGTCTTCCCTAGTACTCAGTTCCTTTTCTCTTGCCAGTTTTAAAAAGGGTATTTTAAAATCTTAATCAGATCTTTTTTAAAAAAAATTTTTGATGTTTATTTTTATCTTGGAGAGACAGACAGCATGAGAGCAGCGTAGGGGTAGAAAGAGAGGGAGACACAGAATCAGAAGCAGGCTCCACGCTCTGAGCTGTCAGTACAGAGCCTGATGGGGGGCTCGAACTCACTAACGGTGAGATCTTGACCAGGGCCAAAGTTGGATGCTTAACCTAATGACCCACCCAGGTGCCCCTTAATCAGATTCTAAAATCACTTTATCCATACACATGTTCAAGGGTAAAAGAAACCTTATAAGAAAACAATACTGTTTCTTAACTTGATGGGTCCCTAATCCTCTCACAGCCCCACCCCTAGCCCCAGCTCTGCTTCTGTCGCCTTCCACACACCCACTGTGGGCTCAAACTATAAGCCTCTCTTACAGTATAGAGAAAAATGACTGGCTTTTGTTCCACCACAGAATCTTCATTTACAAAGACTGCTAATAGTGAGTGCTGGGTGTGTGAGGTAATGTTACAGGGTCTACATCTATATATATACTCTGCAGCTGCACAGCTTTGTGATTTCCAACTCTCTGAGTATAATGCAAAGTCAAATGCCAGATCAAAAAATAAATTTTAGAGCCAGCATGATCAAATCAAGGGGCAATGATTCTCTTTGCACCACCCGAACGGCATCTCACGTCAACATTAGTACTGTCAGCACCTGGCCTGAACCAGCTGCTCTCATCTTCTAAACTAAAAATAAGGTACCTGATCTAAAATAGCGAGGGACAATACGAGGGCACCATGTTTCATCAAAGTGTTATTTCAATTTCTCAATGAAAAGAAATATCTATATCTATCCATATCTCTCTATCTACAGATGATAATGATATTGGTTTCAGAAGTACCTCACTTCCACCCTTTCAGGTCAGCCTTCTTTATTTTCTTATAAATTGTCAATGTATATAATGACCCAGTGATACATGATTGGCGTGTAATAATACTCATTAAAAACACAGTAGCAATGGCCCAAATGAATCCTGAGCAGTGTTGTTGGTGTAAACCATCAGCTGGTTTTTTTTTCTTTTTCTTTTTTTTTTTTTTAGCTGCTTTCTTTTTGAGGCCAAATAATTGTGAAACAGCTAGAATGTTTTTCCCTCTATGGTTTGTGATATATTCATTCTAAATGCATCTTGAGTGAAATCTAAAGGAGTGTTTTTAATTTAACGTGTATTATTTAAAATCTCTTAGAGAGGAGTAGGTATAATATTTTAACTTTTAAATATTGTTAGGTAACATCTTCCTATAGGCTTTAAACAAAACATTTTTGTTTTGTTAAGGCGATACTGCCTAATAACAAAGGGTTGGTAACAATATCTCAATTAATTTCAAAGCAAGTATCAATTTTTTTTAATTCAATTCAGCTACAAGATATATAAATATACCTCTCCTCAACCTGTGATCCATACTCAAGCTCTACAGGAAGGCTGCCACGGAGAGATTCTGGTTTGGCATGGCCACCTCAATGCTGGCATGATTTACTCAGCTGTCAAGCATCTGGATGGTCAACATGGAAAGACAGAGGGAATATCCATGTCCCACAACATGTAAACGGGAAATGTTCCACAAACATGTGTCTAGAGAACGGATCAAGACAAGAATACAGGCAGCTTATTTTTTTAAATTTCAATGAAAATTATAAGTTCTCTCTTACCCTTTTTGTTTCAACATGAAGAGATAAGCTCTTTATTTAAAAATATTCTTTGTATAATACATTTACTAGTACCTGCAGAGAAATACTGAGTTGATTTCAGCTACTTAAGTGGGAAAATGAGAAACTGTGACCACTCAACTGCCAGATATCCACTGGCACACGTATGTTTTACATTGGCCACATCCTTTTTGTCCTTCTTTTAATACCTTCTGCTTAGTCCAGTGGGTTGCCCATAATAGCTGTTCAATAAAATGTTTTGAGGTCTTTTTTTTCTTCCCAATTTTAGATACAGCACTGCTGTCAGCATGGTGAGCAAATAAAGACAGTGATGAGAAATAAACCCCAGAACTAAATTCAGGACTGAAATGTGGCATCTCAGCTACAGAACTTTACCTTTAGAAAACACACAGAATCTTTTATCCACTTTTTTTTTCCCTGAGAAAAGATGTACTTAAGTGTCACGTAATCATCTACAATCTTATCAGACTATTCCTTCTCTTTCTGCTATTTTGACTAAGTACTATTTGAGCTGAAAAAATAAGTCATAACATCAATGAGCAAACTGTTTCATTTAAATCAGTAATGTTGGTCATGCCTTCCAGCTTTCCAGTGTGCACTCGTATTCTAGTCCAAGAGTTAATTTGGGGGCTGGCCCAGATTTCTCCATTTAAAAGCTAACTCACTGGTGTCCCTTTAATGTCTCTACTGGAAGTACACCCTAAATAACTACCCCGCTGGTATGGCGCATCTCTGAAGGCATGTCCAGAACCCAGCTTTCCATCACATTGCTTTAATTGAGTGCTGTTCTTCTTTGTTTCCACTTTTCTTTAAATTAGCAAGTAAGGCTGGGAATCCTCCAGACTCAGTTCAGACTGTATTTTCTAATTAGATGATTGGAAAACTTTAATTAATAAGATGACCCCGGCATAAAAATTAGGTCATACTGTTAAGCACTTATAGCTTACAAATTTTAGCAAGCACTGACTTTTGCAACTCAGCCAACTTTGTTAGTTCTCAACAATCCTTTAATTAGGCTAGACAGGAAGTAGCATGCACTAATGTGTGTCCTGGCTGAATTCCAGTGGGGATGATTGCAATCTGGCCTACCTAAACTTCCACCGGTTCCATCTGAATACAGTAGTCTTCTCCATTCTGCCTCTATTTCATTCTGCATTGATGCTTTATGCAGGTTCCTGCTCTTCACCCTAAGCACTGAGGATATCCAGTTAACAGGACCTGCTGAAAACCGACCACATCCAGAACAATGTGCTAAGGAAAGCAGAGTGTATTCTAAGAAAGCCCACTTCCCTTTTCTTACATGTATCCACACACCTGAGTCAATTCTTCTGAACAGCATCATTTTTATTCTCTTCCTTGTTCCCATTGTATACCCGCTGCATCCACTACATGCCCGCGCACACACACACACACACCTTCCACACAACTAAACTTTCAGAGGACCTACATACATCTTTAGAAGATTGCACATAACTGCAATTATCATATGCATCTGGTGCTAAGTTTATTGAGGTATTCATGTTAGTTTTTCTTCCCTCTATTACTGTTATTTTGCCTGTACTGTATTAAGAAAACTGCATGAGGTGATATATTAATTTATCTCTACACAAATGTGAAGATGGAAAAGTACTTTCTAGCCTGGATCTCCCAGAAAGAGACAATTTTTAAATGAAAGATTTAATCATAAAATCTTCAAGCTAAAAGGACCTTCAAGAAGTCATGTAATTTACTCTCCTAGCCCTAGGCATACAAATCAGAGTCCACCAAAAGACTGCGTTACCAAAAGAAATCAAGTTGGGCCAAGAGAAATTATACAGTATAAGATAGGATAATTTAAAAGATTAATCTCTGCTGTCTTGCCATAGTTCTTTAGCAATAACTGGGCCTTCTGGTGAATCAGGATATCAAATATTAAAACGTTGTTGAATATTCTGGGTTTGGGGGATCACCTAAGGAATATTAATAGCTTAAGCATTTTTTAATTTAAGCTTGTGAAAGGCAGTGGTTATAATTTGTGTGTGTGTGTGTGTGTGTGTGTGTGTGTGCATTTCCATAATAGTAAGGCAAAGTTTCCAAATTTCTTTAGAGCCTTAAAAAAGGTTTACTTTTTAACTTGCAGTCATATTAACTCTTATCCAAATCTTTTATTAAATTAAAAACTCATACTCTGATCTAAAATTTCGTATCTTTCTCTTCATATAAACAGTTACATGTCTATCTCATAATTAATATGTATTCTCCATATGAAATCTTTCTTAATTAAGCCATTTCATGAAGATAGATATAGTATGTGCACATTTCAGCAACTATTGGAGTTGAGAGAACAAATTAGAAGTGTCAAATATTCATGGACAGTCTTCACTGGCACCAAAGGAAAGATCATAACATTCACCAGGTTTTAGATAACATCCACCTGGTGCAAACTAAAAGGAGCAAAACAGCCAAGAATGCAAAGGCTTGGCTGAGCACATAATTGGCCCTAAAAAGTAGCTTTCAAATGAATCTAGATTCAGCAGTGCCTCTCCAGTAGATATTCCCACAAATGCTTACTGGATGTCTCAAGCTACCTTCCCAATTCCTAATGTATGTCTCCCGGTCCCTAACATACATCTCAACCTATCTCCCAATCTCCTTTTCCTTTCCTCCTACTTTCCCCCACACCTCCATAGCTGCTAACCCACCGGCCTGCTCTCTTCATTTACTACCTGCTCCAAAACACAATAAAAATCAACTAGAAAGTTTTCAAAATGTCTACATGACTAGACTACTTCCCTAAAAACTTTATTTCCAAATATCAAGGGGCTGAGGGAAGGAAAGCTGGTATTGACTTTTTATAGAGCTCCCAATGATTGTCACCCAGGGCCACAGTGCATAGGGCTTGACTGTCACAGGTGCACAATGGCTGGGCTCAAAGCTACTCTTCCCTCATGATCGCCTCCACTGTTCTCCAGACAACTCCAAATTTAGTATGAAGAAAACCTGCTGTTACTGCTAAGTGCTCTTTCTAGGGCTTTGCTCTAGCTCAGTGCATCTCAGCAAGAGGGCTATTTTGTAATTTGGCAATGTCTAAAGACATTTTTGGTTGTTACAACCAGGAGTATGCTGCTGGCATCTAGAGACCAGTGATGCTGCTAAACATCCTGTGATGCACAGAACTGCACCATGCAACAAAAAATGATCCAGTTCAGAATGCCAACACTGCAGAAGCTGAGAAACTGCCTTACCTGAAACCTACCTTTCCCTTCCTTCATCACTCCACTCAACATACTTGTTAAACATTTCAATTCTTCTAGTTCATCCTCCTGAATCCCACTAACCACCCTTCATTTCCAGCTCCAATTGCCAGCTCACACCAAACTCTCCCCAAATTCTCACAATTACCTATAATCCCTACAACACTCTTCTTCTTTCTGGCTGTGTTCCTCTTCATCCCTTATTTCTGATCACCTTTAATAAAGCCAAAATATACAGTGAGGATTCTTCTATCAGCTGGTCCTCATGGCCTGTCATCCTTCTCACCACTGAACCTTCCACCCAATTCACCAGCCAATCAAGGGCCTCTGCATCCCCCCCAGGCAATGCTCCTGTCCAAGACCTAAACCCCTATACATATTATCTCACCACAACCACTAATACAACTACCTTTTCTATTATCTCCCTTCAGCTGAACCCACCTTCTGTTCTCAAACATCTGCAATGGCATTCCAGTAATCTAACCACCCATTCCATTCTGATTCTGACATCCCACTCATGGTCACCCACTCCTAACTCATATTTCAAGACCCCTTAGAGCCCTCCTATACCCTCAGTTTTGTTCAATCTAAGAACAAGGAAACTTCCATTTTCTGCTTTCGCATTCCAACTCTTAGAAAGATGGGGAATGATGGAAAAGTAGTTAGTTCCCCTGCAAATGCAGGCCACCCAGTTTCAATAAGGCCTTTGATGCAATTTAGCCATCATTTAAGTTATCGCTGCTCCGCCCTCACATTCCCCCACAGAGCTTGCTCCAAACCTCAGGCTTTCACTCTCACTTGGTGTTGCTTCTTATCCCGCTATGGGGAACTGTGCCATTCACCTGGAGAATTCACATCTGTAGAACTGCGTGCCCTGCCTATAAAGTTTAAACTCCCTCCAAATGTTCTTAAGTCCATCCACAAACTGCACCCCTGCCCATTTCATTCCCCGCCTCACCTCCCAATTCTCCCCTACTTGCCAGCGAACCTGACTCTTCAATGTTCCGTGCATACACTTTCATTCTCACCTTCTTCCTATCATTTCTTTTCTTTTCTCAGTAAGCTCTACACCCAATATGGGGCTTGAAATCATAACCCTAAAATCAAGAGTCCCTCTACTGACTGAGCCAGCCAGGCACCCCCATCATTTCTTCCTCCTGGGATTCTCTTTTCCCCAGGGTCTAATTATGCCAGCGCTTCAAACCTTGCGTGAACAGCCTATATAGACATAACTGACCACTTGCCCCAAATCTCCATAGTACTTCATTCTTACTTCCTTTACAGTTCTTATCTTCCCATGTTATCTGCAGGTAACTACACATAACATTTAATCTCCTAGACAAAGGCCTGGTTTGTTTCCACTGCCCAGCTCGACTCTGCTTCTTCTACCTTGAATTACACACACACACATATGCACTTACATATGTGTAGATGTTATCTTTACAATACATTATAAATAATGTATATTGAACATATATATATATTCAAATATATATTGAATAATATATATTGAGCATATATATAAAATCTCCTAAAATGTTTTACAAAACGCAAAGTAACTGAATTAAATTTGTCAATAAGTATCTTGATAAAATGGCAGACTCCCCCCCACCCAAAAAAAAGGAAAGGAAACATTTATCAGCAGTTTCACTTAAGTTTCACGTATCAGGTTGAGAAATTTGTGAATCCCCTCAAGCTGTATGGGCATTTTTCTGGTGAGAAAGCTCATAATTTTTCATTGATTCTCAAAAGAGCCTACCATGCAGGAAAAAAAAACCAACAGTTAAGAAGTACTGCTGTGGAGAGATATGTGAAATAGAAAGACAGAATTCACTGTATTATTTTCATTCTGATCTGAGAAAATCTTTGGGATATATAATGTTATACCAATTGCAGCAAATAAAGCTAAATAATATGAATTTCAAATATATGAATTCACATTTTTAAAAAAATGGCCCAGTTTACATCAACATTTATTTTTCCCCAACATTGATCTTTATAGTAAGCTGAAATACAATCTTACAGTACATAATGAACAGAGAACAGTAAAGCATTTTTAAGTACTATCACATTAAGCAAGTAGTATGGCTTCATAAATAAATAAATAATAAGGATCAGGTTGCAATTTAAACTAATCTTCAGTTATTACAACCACTAAATATTAGATCAATCCGTGATAGAAACACAGCTTGACATTCCTTTCAGCTAGACCATATCCTAATTGCCAAAAGGACAGAAACATACACTTAATTTACTCAGCACTTGTCATTAGGCTATTCATGTGTGGACATTTCATAAAACCTTCCTCTTGAAGCTGATTTAGTAATTACTTAATTTCCTCCCACTGTTCATTAATTCATTTGTTCATTTTAAAACAATCATAACTGGAACACACCATTGCAGGTTAGGAATCAACTCTAGGTTGGTTCCTAGAGTTTTATTGGGTCTTCCTCTGCCAACGCCCCATGGCAGGGCCCTAGACAGAGCTGCTTCTCAGCCTCTGACAGTAATGTACTGCTGCACTCAAACCACATGAGGGAGACTTTCAGGCTCCCAAAGACTTTGTAACAGAAGATATTTTTATGTCACAGATTACTATTCAACCAAAAAGTTGAAATCCCTCCTATATAAACTAAGATCACTGCCTCTGCCTCAGTAAGTTTGCTAACACTTGTCCACCTATTCCTATTAAAGTTCAATATGTAACATTCTTATTCACATTATGAAAGATTACATTTAAAAATGGGCCTACATGCAACAACAGAACTATTTTGCGTGTAAAGTCTGCATCAAATTGCTATAGAAATCTCAGAAAAATTCATTGGGGTTTATTTCTCTACTTAAGGGAAAAGCTCGTATTTTAGGCTGCTATGGTACTTAACCCTAGAGTCAAAGTAAGTGCAATAACATAGCAATCATCACTATCTCATTCTTGTGAAAAGAAAGTGGAAACCAACAGGTTTCCCTTAAGAATTAAAGTAAGAGAGGCATATAATTAAAGGTCACTAAACACTGTTATTATAAGATTTTCACGTACTAAATGTAAACTGAACTTATACCATTTGCCTGATTTTTAGGACAGTTTTTTTGAACAAAAAATCTATTCCAAGACAGTCTACAAAATAGTAAACTGGGAGAGCAGTGTCCCCTGTATCTAAGAGCTTGTGGAACTTCTCAAGAATGTTGTAGATAAAACCAGAAATACATTCTTGAGAAAACTCATTAATGAATTTGCAGTCATCTTCACAGACTTCACTAGACTATCCTTTAAAAATGTATACATCATTTTAAGTAAAGTAGTAGTATTTGCCTTTTAACCCTTAGACATTCAGGACCCAGCCACCTCTCCCTAACGTTCCCCTCCTCCCCAACCCTGTCCTTTAGAAGAAAGAAGAAAACTTTCAATACCAAGCCAAATAAAAGCAAAACTTAGGTTTATAAACACTGTTGAACAGTCATAATTTAACTACTATCCTTTGACCAAATAAAATAGAACCACATTTTATGAAAGATGGGCAAAAATGAAACTCCATTAATCCCTACTGATAAGGGTAAGAAATACATAACCCTATACATAGCTCCAATATTTTAGAAAAATCACAAGTTATAGGTTGCCATCAAATTTTTGAGCAAGCTTTTTTTTTTTAATTTTTATGTATTTAAGTCATCTCTACACACAACGTGGGGTTCAAACTCACAACTCTGAGATCAAGAGTCACATGCTCTCCTCACTGAGCCAGCCAGGCACCCCAAGCAAACATTATTTAAAAAGGAGGAAAAGGGGGGAAAAAGACCCAGAGCTCTTTACATTTGTGTATTATCAAGTCTACAACAGCTTCTAGAGATCTCAAATATGTAGCTCATTCCATCGCTCCCAATAACTGGAGTTAAACACACCCACAGACTCTATCTCATATCTGCACCTCAGAGAAATCAAATGGAGCAAATAGGTAGCATCTAGATACACCATCTACTATAGGTCAACTATCCCCTAATTTACAGATTGAGAAAGTGAAGTGAGGATCACTGTGTTCACAGACATTAATTATGACCTCCAGGAGCAAGCTGCCTTCCACCACCACAGGTGCCATAACAAAGGAAGTGCTCAATGCCAAGGCAGGTCAGCAGAGCCTTTCTCCAGGGGCCAAGATCACAGAAGGCAGCTAGCTACTAGGCTGTAATGTTCTCCTTGGGACATGTAAAAGTTTTCCCCACTTTCCATTTCCTAGTGACATCAGAAACTGTCCTTTATAAAAATAATACTCTAGGGGCAACTGGGTGGCTGTCAGTTGAGCATCCGACTTTGGCTCCGGTCATGATCTCGTGGTTTGTGAGTTCAAGTCTTACATCAAGCTCACCAATGTCAGCACAGAACCTGCTTCAGATCCTCTGTTCCTCTCTCTCTCTGCCCCTCCTGCACTTGTGCTCTCTCAAAAATAAATAAAAGATTTTAAAAAATAATAAAAATAATACTCTAGTAGATCTCCCTTGCATATCTCCTATGGCTAGAAGCTCCTATAGAGTAGGCTCATATGAATTCCCTACCCCTGAACATTTCAGACGTAATATTGACCCATCTATCATTTGACACATGGCTGTCAGTTAAAACAGCCTCCTTTGAAACCCCTCCTTATTCTGTTGTGTCATTAGCATCATACAGATGCATACAAAGACTTCTGTTAACAGAAGAGATTTGATTCCTCTATTCCAGTCTAAGACCCATTTGTTTTCAAAGAACACAACATTGTTGAGGCTTTTAAATGTGTTACTGTTTTAGTGTGTGGGCATTGATTAGAAAACAAAAGTCAGTAGGAGAACCCCTTACCACCAGCCCTGCAAAGACAGACATTTAGGGTCCCATGCTGGAAGAGCAGGCATGGGTCAGAAGTAGGCTGCTGGCACTGCTCCTCACCTGCAACTTTTATAACAAAGTGCTTCAGCAGATGCCCTCCCCCAGGGGTCCTCAAGTTCCAAATATCCTTGGAAACCCACTGCAACATGTTGCCTTCTTTGTACCATTACCAGTCAGACCTGAGTTTCAAAGTTAAGATTTGTGATTTTAGTGGCTGAAACATAATTCAAGAAACTCGAGTAAATACAGGAAAAATAATAGCCAAGTAGATGAAAACAAGATCCCCTTCAGTTATTTTAATTATGTGATAATAGTGTTGGATATTCTTAAACATCTCTATGTATTACTATTTTGTTAAATACTTGCTAAGTAGGTTAAGAGTTTCCGTACTGAATTTTTAGCCTTTAAATATTGTTTAGGTAATAATTTAATATTATTAACTTTTAGGGTGCATCATTAGCCTGGAGTAATATTTCACTTAAAAGTGTTTCTGAAAATGCTAGTTCCATAGAAGGTTAATAGGGGATAGAAGGAAAAGAGGTCCTTGGTTCACTGCAAGCACTTTATAAGTATTGTGGAGTTAAATTGTGGAATTAAGCAGGAGTTTCTCTCGTGTAGGACTTCTAGGAGCTTCGAAGATGTGCTGTGACCCTTGGGGGTAGGAGAGAGGATAAAGCCTGCAGATCCCACAACTTACTTAACCTCAGAGCTCATGTGCAATAGAGCATTTTGCAGAACCTGTGCCCATGGAACACAATTCTAGAAATGCCAGCCTGAGGAAGGACCATGCTGATTGGTTTGTAAGTTTAAATTTAATTCTTAATGAACACTTCAAGAAGGTATATCAGACACATATGCATTTCAAATAATCTGAACCTAGTGTTATAATCCTTATTTACATTTCCCTTCAAATGATAAGAAAGAAAGAAATGTTTCTACAAGAAATCAGATGTTACAACTAAGGCCACTGGCCAAATGATATATAAACAGTCCATAACTACTCCTACTGCCACTGGGGGAACAGTTCTGGAAGATTCAACTGTTAATAATTACAAAGATTTTCTAGATATCAGAAGTTTAGGAAGCTCTTCTCACATGTGTGAAGCTCTTTCACATGTAAACTTTGAGCATTCCCCACCCCTTCCAGCACCCCACCCCACCCCCACCCCCCCCGCCACCGCACATGCTCCTTAAGCAGGAATGATTTGCCTCATTCTTCAAAGGAGGAAATGACAGTTATTTGGTTGTTCAGTACAGAAGGCTGGCTAGGTGTTGAAAACTCTGCCCCCTCACTGAATCCAGTGCTTTCCCAGCACACCCCTTCCTCTCTCTCTCTCTCCCCCAAGGTTGTGCTTGGCAACAGTAAGAAGCTATTCCAGAAATTCAGACTGAGGGGCTAGGTTAGTAGAGAGAGGCCACTGAAGGAACCAAATCTGCTCCAGCGTGACAGGCATACAGCGTATAGGCTAGAGGCACTGAATCCCTTTCAGATTTTTCGTGATCTCTATTCACTACAAAGACACAAATGCTGCGAAAAGATCTTCCATTTATTTCCCTTATTTAAACTTCTGAATAGGACCAAGCTAGACGTCAGAAATAGACACACTTGGTCCTGAAGAATTTTTTGTTCACGTAATAACAGGCCAAAGGAAGAATGAGCTAATTATCTAGTTGGGTTGAAAATGTTCAGAAACAGGTTCGTGTATTCACGTAACACCCTAAGTGAAGACCTGTGTTTTATGTCAGTAGTTCTCCAAGTTTGGTCCCTCACCAGCAGTGTCACTGTCACCTGGGAACTCCTCAGAAATGGAAATTCCAGGTCTAGGACCTCCCAAAGACCTATTGAACCAGAAGTCCTGGGGTGGGCCCCATTGATTTGGAAAAAGCCCTGCAGGTGATTCTGATGCACCATCAAGACAGACAAGGGCTCTTATCTCAAACAACCTATTACTCCAGGTTATTTCCCACAACAATTAATTGTAACTATATTCTCACCAATCAGTAGTCTGGATGCATTTAGGATGTGGGACATGTTTTAAAAAACAGCAACAACAACAACAGGTACATAACATTACTCTGCATTAGCAATTCATCAGAAATTGGTTTCAAAAGGAACAAGAATTTCCCATAGAATCTTTTTTTAAACATTCATATCAAAGTTTCCAGCTCATACTTTGTGCTTATTTCTCAATAATTGGCCTGAAATACACAGTAGCTGTAACTCTCCCCCCCCCCAACCCCCTGCCCCTTGAAAAATGACAGAAACACAACCTCATCATGAGGGCTCACTTTTCTAGGGCAGAACTATAAGTATGTCTTGCACTGTTTGGGCACACTTGAAATCTAGTATGAACAGAAAGCAAAGCTAACAGTGAGGGGCTGGTGCCTCCTTTTATTACCTACTCCAGGCACCGGCAACTCCTAGTTGTGAAACCCCAAGTCTACCTGGGCCTGTCAGGCCTGGACAGAAGCCTGGTAACAACAGCCCTCCAGGAGCCTGCTTAGGCTTCTGTTGATTACTGGCTCAACAGGAATTAGTAGGTAGATGCTGCCTTTGTTAGTAAAAGAAATGGAAGCTAGGACAGCTGTATCCTTTCATGTTACCTGGAAGGTGGAAGGGATTTCCTGAAGCTCAGTCTGGCTTTAGGTGGGACAGACCTGGGTTTGAGCGACAAACTCTATCACTTACTAAGAGAGTGAGTTAAGAAAAGTCACTTAAAACTTTCTGAATCTCCATTTTCTCCCTTGTAAAGTGAGGATATTAGTGTCTATCACCTATGCTGTAGAATTATTGGAAAGGAATCAGTGGGGGGAAACAAAAAAAACACTCATTTAGCATTTAGCCCAAAACAAGCTTCGAATACATGCTAACAGTTTTCATTATTAAATATTTTACAAAGATAGATTTTTAAAGCATAACACAAAGCACAAACTTTTTTTTCAAAGTACACAAAAAAGTCAGTCTGTCGTAACTTTTCAAAAAGAGTTTCTACAAAGATCAAAGTTAGCATGTGATCCATAATTAACTTAAAAGGTGAAAATTATTAGCATAAGTCACTTTATTCCATCCCAGGTTGAATGAAAAAAAAAAAGTCTACAGCTTCCACCAGACTTAATGTCACCAACGTTTCTATTTGTTAGACCCAGTGCCTGGGTTAGAGTTTAAGCAAAAATGAAAAACACTGCTTTCAGGAAGATGAAGCAAGTAACTCCTTTAAATAGTGATGAACTTTCCAATCTAAATATACCTGAAATAGTTTTAAAAAAATCTAGTTTAAAATTACATTGCTACCTTAACCCAGAGAAAGAAAACAATATAATTTTATCTTATTTCTTCATAGTTTTTAAATATCCTTCAATTTCTTGGAATTGTTAGGAACATAAGTTTCACACACTTAGTTCCATTCTATATGTAGAAATTAAGTGTTAATATAACATTTGTTTCTACTATTGTTACAGGGGAAAGGGAACCTTAGATACATTGTATCTCGATGGACTATGTATTTCATTATATTGAAAATATACAATAACCCAGTTCTCTGGGAGGAGAGGGGACCAAAATCGGAAGAGTTCACTACGTAGATGAAAAAATAGAACAGAAATACTTCTTGTGTATGTATTTGATGTATGACATTTGAGTGTTATAAGTCCTGGAAATAGAAAAGTTTTCATTATTAGCGATATTAGTTTCAAAAACTATTTTTCGAAAAATTACACTGAGCTGCTTGAAATTCTACCAAATAACACAACTGAAGTATATCCTTTGAAATTTTGGCCATTAGTAGAATATATACAAATACTGAATGCAACTGAGGTCATAATTCTAATATTTGTATTTCCAGTATAAATCTAGAAGGGTTAAAATGTGTTTCTGTCTCGGATTTCATTTTTGTTAAGCACACACATGCACAAAAAGGAAACAGAACAAGAAATAAAGACCTCCTATTTCAAGGAGTCCCTGGCTGCCATTCCAAAATTCTTCATTGGGCAAGTAAAGAATCTGCCCCCCAATAAAGCAGGATCAGAGGGAAAAGGAGGTAGCAATGCCTATTCACATTTCTGGGCCACTGCCCACTTATGGGCTTCATGCCAGGGATGACTCTGGCATTCTGCACAGGGGATGCTGCCCATCCAAGCCTTTATTTGAGAAAGCAGGGGAACAGCTCTGTACAGATTGGCTCTTTGAAACTTTGGGTATATGAAAAAAAGGAACTGCCACTTGGTCTGTGAACCAAGAAAGAGAGCTGGACACTGGAAGGAGTGTCTATATCTTTCTTGGTAAATATTAGAGTAGAGTAGTACTGAATCAGAATGAAAGAACAGATCTAAAAAAAAATACACACACATACACACAAGACAATGCTGGGATGCAAAAGTAGAAAACATATGGAAAGAAGAAAGTTATTTTATAACTTAGCAAATTCTTAGCATATTTTTACATCATAAGTTTCTGAAGCATTATATGGAAATCGTTAGTCCACAAGATTTAATGTTCACAAGATTTTATTAGCAATGGCATATGTAGATTCATAAATCTAAAAGTTTAAATTATCTCACTAGGGAAGGTTTGCGGCAGGTACAGTTCTACACTTCTGAGGAATTTCCAAACATGTCAAAAGTATCCGAGGTAAATCCTAAGATTCTACCAGCAATTTTCAAGTCTCTTCACATCATGCTTTGTTTTTTAAAAAGTAACAAAGGTCCATGTAACTACGAACACAGCACAAAGTCAGAACTGACAGCACCAAAGTATTCCATAATTATAATAAGATTGTTTCTATTTAGTCCATTTATGCATTCAGGGCTTTCTTTTCTGATAAATGTGTACTTCTAAAAATGCTTAGTAACTGCTCAGTATCAAGTAACTGTTCGGTAAAACTAAAGATCATTCTTAAGTTTCAAATGTGCTTCTTCACACAGCTGCACGCAAGTATACTAACACAATTCTTAGGTGCACCTGCTCCAAGTTAGCAATATTTCATAAAGCACATGGCAAGAATGGCACCTTCGAGTGTTAATCTGCTAAACATAAATGTGTACTTTTAGTAGTTTATGGCACATACACTTTGTGCCATAGAGGAATCTGGTGTACAAAAATGTGGACAATTTTTAATTTTCTTCCCTGAAAACAAAGCTGTCTTTTGAAACTAAATAAGTTATGTTCTTCGATATTATAACAACTAAGTGGTCTTCACTGAGAATTATCTGAGTAATTTTTGCAACATTTAGATAAAGTACTCTTTGATTCAGCCAAACACTTAAGAACAAAAAGAAAGAAAGAAAGAAAAAAAAAAAACAGCTGAAACTTTTTCACCAGCTGCTGAGTTGTAAATAAGAAGTTTGACTGTTCTTGTCCTGTGCCACTATATCCAACACAGCAAATGCAGTGATGAGTTTTGTTACTATCTGAAATCTTCAGTTTCTGAGCATTAAGGACAGCAATGATAAAAAGAAAATTACCTTCTTGAGATTAAGAGCTTAAACTTTGAACTGTACACATGAACAAATCTGTTTCCAGAAATCACCCCCTTTTCCATACCAATCACCCTAAAATCTGAAGTTGGAATTACCATACATCTCAAAGATTTTAATTTATGATACATAGAGGCAGATATTTTTTCATAAAATGGAAGTTTTGTATTGAATCTCTGTGGCATGAAATTCTAAATTCTTGTCTTATAAACTGATTTCCTGACTTTTAAAAGAATGTATGTTTATCACTTTTAAAAGAATGTATGTTTATCCACACTTGTAGTCTGACAAATATTAAACTAAATGCACATTTACTATAATTAAAAGCTAAGATAGAATCCTGATAGAGAAATTTCTCTGGAGAGTTTGTCTCCGCCCATCACTTGTTAAAAGATCAAACACTGTGTCTGCTCTGATAATAACCTGATGAATGAGCTTCCCACCTCCACCATACCTACGAGCTACCTCATCCTCTACAAAGGTCAGTTGCAAGTTGACGTAGACATAAATATTTCTTTAAGTCTATTTAAAATAGAGATACCCCACTTACAGAATTGGAAATAAATGTTTCCAGAAACTTAAAGTTACTTAACAAGGAAATTTAATAAAGTTTCTGTCCTAGACTATTTCTGGCTTTCATTAATTTTAATGTATCTAAGATTTATCTGTATAACTACCAAAAAACATGTCCAAATGTTACCAGGATGCACACTAAACACTTCGGAAGTCAACAAAACTAGGTGAACTTTTGTATCAATCAATGGTACTGAGTCATAACTGACTCCCGAAACCTGGCTACTTTTAAAACCACTTCTACTCATAATAACTCAAACATAATACAAAAAGTTTTTAAAGGTCTATCAAGAGCAAAGGAAAACACATATATCCACCTATAGCGTGTGTGTGCTTTGCAATTATTAATTTGCAAAGAAATTATTTTATTTAAAATTAAATACCGTATTTCTACAAAGCAACAACCACCAGGAATCTCTGAGGTCTTTTAAATGTGATCACTTCACCTTATCAAAGCAATGAATGTTCTTCGTCCTTTGTTTTTTGTTCTGCATCTGCATTAACATGGCTGCTAATTATATTAGCCTGGTGGCACTTAAAGTCTGAATGGGAAAAATCACATGATTCTTACAGAGCATTCTTAAGATTCAAATGTATACCTGCTTAGACTGAACACCCTTAGATTACAACTGCCTCTATTTTGTTACAAAACTTACCTTTGATTCAGAATTTGTTTCATAAGTGATGTAGCACTTCTCCAATACACCATCACATATTTGCACGCACATAAACACACACACACACACACACACACAGGAATCTTTAGCCTTATTGTGCCATTTTGTACCTTTAGGTTTCTTTTTCGTGTATCTATGTGTTTCTAAAATTGTTAAGTTCTTGAGAAGTTTGTATTCATCACACAACATGTCACATGGATCTAATGCCTACAATTGCCATAATAAAGCCCTACTATGCTACACAATTAAAAATTAAATCACATTTAATTTTTTTTTACATTGAAAAGAGCAAAAGAATACTCTTACCCACCCACTCGTTCTCACAGTTTTATGTTTTTACACAGTGAATCAGCAAATGTATTCTTTTCTGAATCATATATGAACACAGGAATGTTTTGATAACGTTTATACAATTTGGCATAGTTGGCCTAACCAGTGGTTTAACAAAGTAAACTCATTGTTCTGATTAGCTTTATCATTAAGAGTAAAAATCCTTCATTGCAAAACTTAAATTAATATATAGAAAAGAGAAATAAACCGGTTTATACATCACTGAAAAAATATTATATTCTTAAAATTATATTTATAGTTCCACCTTCTTTTTCTTAAAACCAAGTCCTTAAGAAATTCATAGATCAAAATACATATCTTGAGATAACTTTACTGGGGAAGGAAAACACCCCAAGACAATATGCAACAAAAGGCACTCCTTCAGCTAAATAGTAAACACAACAACAACAACAACAAAACAAACACTCTTGGGCTTCAAGACAATTGATAAACAATGAAGACCACTTAAGGAATTCTTCTATCAGTTTCAATAGGAAATCCTTGCTCTTTTGAACACTTTACTGATTGGGCTCTCAGAAATCTCCTTCAATCTTGTAGTCCTTTCAGCCTTTATGAAACAATTGTTGGAAATGTGGGTGGCTATTCAGATTAATTTATACTTTCCAAGGAAAGCTGTTTGATAGCAGGAGTGAGCAAGTACTCCCACTTCAAATTAACCACTTACAGTAGTAGATTTTTCACCTCTAAACTATCCTCAGCCCCTCCTTCGACTGCCCTTAGAGAATTTAAATTCATAGACTTGATGTTTTCCATTACTGGCTTCTTGCCTCTTTGCAAACATACAACATTCTTCAAAAAGCATATATAATTCTCCATCCTATAGGATCAGATCTCTATTTCAGGAACAATTACATACATAATGTGAGACTGAATAATTTTCCTTAGAGTTGCTTTTAATAATTGCGATTTAAAGACTACTGGTTCAGTTTATGGCAGTGGTGTTACTGAGTTCATTTAAGTATTTCTCTTCAATCTACATACTTTTAGAACTCAATGTGGCTTCTAGATCAGACTGGTGTAAGGATACCATCTGCCCTACATAGTGGTCTGTTAGAGCATTATACTTACAAGACAATATATTCCTTGAAAAATAACACACGTCAGTGAAGAAACAAAGATACTGCAAAAAAAATTAGTATATAGAAGAAAAGTCGAAAATTCCATATCTCTCTGTTTTAACACCTGTATAGTAAATTATATGTGACAACCACGTTGTTACAGTAACAGGAATGCAAAGCATAAAGGAACAAGAGATACATCTTGCTTTGCTTAAAGAAATTAAAGACAAGTTTAACCCGCACCTACCAAACTGTCTTCAGAGGGACAGAAATAGGTGAGGGTGGAAAGGCTCACCTCCCCTGTACCCCACAGTGCCTCTCCCTGAAATCATTTTAAACATAGGCAATCTATCTGTCACCTTCTCTCTTTTATCTTTCCTTCCATTCTAATCAATGGCAGACCCATTACCGCACTCCCCAGCCCAGTATCTCAAAGGCGCATTACAGAATAAGAGGACCCAAGTGTCACTTACCAGTTGCATGCCACAGATAAAGATAAGCGTGCACCTGCCACTGCAATAACCCATGGTTTCCGAGACCCCTGCCACAGCCAGACTGTCCCACGTCGGCCACCGTCGAGCCCCCACTTTATCCAATCAGATCGCGGGGAAGGACAGGCAAACCTGCCGAGGGCTCGGGGGCTCCGGGCTGCTGCTGCCAGTGTCCTGGGAAGTGACAGGCATTAGGACCTGCTGGCGCGGCGGCGGCGGCAGCAGCTCCAGCCGCGCCCGCCAAACATACCTTCACTCGCTCGGTGCACACGCCGCGCCGCGGGCAGCGCCGCCCGCGGAGACGCGCCCGGGGCCCGCAGGGGCAGCAGCGGCAGCCTCGCAGCGCCGCCGCGCCGTCAGGCATCTGGCCGCGAAGTTTCGCCCCCGCCGCTCCTCGCGCCGGCTCGCCCCACGCCCCCAGCGCGGCCGCCGCCCGACGCGCGCTCGCCCTGCGCTCTCCGCGCGCCGGCTTCGGGGGCGGCAGAAGCGCGCGCGGGGCGCTGCCCGCCTCCCTGCGCCGCCCGCGGCTCCTCTGCGCCCGGCGCTGCGGGGCCAAGCGGGCGGGGGCGGGGCGCGGGCCGGGCGGGGGCGTCCGGGCTCCGCGGTCCCGGGCGGCGGCGGCGGTGGCTGCCGCACGCAGTGCTGCCGGGTCCGCGCCGCGTCCAGCTGCGGCGCTGCCCCTCCCCTCGCCCCAATGTGCTAATCCTCCTACAACAGATCCTTCAACTGCTCCCCGCCGCCCCTGCCAGAGACGTAAACTTCTCGCAGCCCCGCCGGGGCTGCCTCTTGAGGGGCTGTTGTCTAGGTGGGAAGAAGCGGCGCAGAAGCGGCGGCGGCGGCGCTGGGGCCCGCGGGGCGAAGAGTCCGGGCGGCATGTCCGTGGCTTCCTGGGCTTGCGTGGGTCCTGGTCCCGCAGCCGAGCCTGAAACACTATGAGCGAGCGCCTGTGTGTGTTTGGGGAGAAGGGACGAAGAGGAGGGCTAGGGAAGGGGGGTGGGGTGATGAAACAGGGGTGCAGCCACGGCATCCTGACCGGTTGCAGAGCCCGCGAGGCGGAGGAGGAGGAGGAGGGGAGGAGAAGGCGCGCTGCGGCCGCAGACGCACTGCCAGCCGCCTGGCACGCGGCTCCGGAGGATCTGCAAGGGCCGGAGCGTGGAGCGCCGACCCTGCTTGGGAAAAGGGACCGGGTTGCTGCTGGAGTTGGTGGGGAATTTGAGAACCGGAGACAGTAGGGACTCAATGAGTTGCCGTTGTTGCTTTAAACTGTTTGCACTCAAGAAATTAAAGAATAAGAGACCATTTTAGCGGTCAATGACTACAGCTTTAAGGACCGTCCCAGCTGGGTATGGATTCCTGAAGGTGGGGATGCTCCAGACCCAGCTCTGGAGCGCCGGCCAAAAGCTGGGCAGAGGCTCCGGAAACCTGCAGAGACCTGCTTCGGAGCCCGCTGCTGCCACCTGCGGGTGGAAATCAGAAGAGCGAAGCAAGTTGGCCCAGGTGGCGGCCCCCGGGGCTTGGGTATTCAGAATTCAAGAGTCAAGTTTCCTTTTTAACCCCCTGGCAGCTTTGTGAAGGTATTACTGACTTTTCCTGGAGGTGAAGGTGTGGTGTCGAGATCCGCTGGGGAAGCGAGTCACTAGAATGAAGAGCTGAGACTGATGAGGAAAGAGAATAGGAAACCAAAGAGCAAGCATGTCCCACATCCCGTAGGATAAAGACAGATGAAACCAACCATGTCAGGCAAAGAGCTTTCCATAGCAAATGGGATTTGGCCCTTCTGATGAAATGGCATTTGTGTAGGATAGTGTTATGCTGGGAACCACAAATAAGGATTCCAAATGATTTCTTCCTTTGAGTAAATATTATGACATATCAGAACGACTAAATATAAAGAAATTGAATAGGGCATAGGGACCCTAGTCTCCAGAAGCCTGCTACTGAACTTTCAGAAATGTCAGTTGTAGAGAGCCAAAAAGGGATTTGATTTGTTAAATTTTGGGGAATGCAGATATTTTATTACTGTAATGAAAACGCCTGGTTTGAATAACCCCATTTGTAAATGGGCGTTTCTCTGAAAAGTGTCTTTCAATGTTTGAGGGAATTTAGAGAACCCAGTATATTCTGTTACCCACTGCAGGGGTCTGGTAGGTAATAGCTGCTCCACAACCCCTGCTAAAACTGAAGCCAGAGGTATCTGGTACAAATGTTTCTTTTAGTTATTGCTATTCCATCTTTATACATGTTAGCTGTTATGGCTGCTTGGCATGCAGGTACTTTTTACTGCCAAACAAAAATAAGGCTGTTAAGTGGATGTTGAATATTGAAGAAGCTCCTGCCGTATTGTGGAAAGCATTGTATTACTTTTTTAAATTCATAATAGCAACAATGCATGTGAATCCAGCAATAATCCTGCAATGGTTTGCAACCAAACCACCAACAGCCTGAGTGGCCTTTAGACTGTATAGGTTAAAGGAAAGCATAATGCTATCTTGCTGACTCTAAGTGCCCTGTTCATAGTCCCTGGATACTTGCCTTTCAATACATGCCCACCTTCTTTCTGCAAGCACTTGGGATGATCTGTCTACAGGCTCTTTGTAGCCACAGGAAGTTCTGGACTCCAGAGTGAAGTTACAGCTGTGAGAACAACTCTTGCCCAATAATGGATGGGAATTGGTGGATCAATATTCCAACTTCTCAACCCAGAGATGGGAAATTCTGAGACATACTCTAGTCTACATCATTAACTTCCCCACCAGGATTGAGCCCATAATGTCCATGGTTGACCATATTGGTCCATTCATGCACCCTGAATTAACTTCCTTCCCTTCCTGCCTTATTTCCCTTGCCCTCTACCAGTGCTTCTTGGGGTCACTTCCAAAATAAATCACTCAAATCCTTGTGTCAGTGCTGCATCTTGAGAAACCCAACATAATGCAATCTCCAAGGGTTTTTATTCCTGATCTGGCATCATGGATACATTATTATCAGAAGACTGAACCAGGTACATGAATAGTATTGAGCATTTACTGTGTGCACCTATTTTACGTGCTACACTTGCACCATCTCACTTATTACTCACAAGAGACCAATGAGCTAGTGTGAAGGTCAATTTAAAGATACACAAAGAAAGGCCTAGAGAAATGAAGTATCTTGATCTCAGGTGCACATGTTCCTGGTGGCAGAATTAGAGTGTGAAGGTATGACTGTGGGACATCAAAATTCACTTTCCAAACCACTGTGCTATACTTTGTTGATATTTTACTATATTTCTTTGCCATTATTTTGGAATTCCATACAGAAATGATGACTTAAAACATTTAGAAGAATGGTCACACACATTTTATCTCTTTTCCCATCTTTATTGAGATATTTTTTATCTCTAAATTAAGTTCATATTGCATCACGTATATACAGTATAGCCGAAGCCTGACTTACGAAAAGGTGCTGTAGATGGGGATATAGTTCCATTCCTTAAGGTGGCTATGCCCTTTCTGTTCCATTTCCATGGAGCCTTAAGGGAACAGACTATAAAGAGAATCCCAACTGTCCTATTGAAGTGCATGAAGGAGAGAGATGTCTCAAATTGGAATGTCAATTGCACTTTCATTTGGAAATAGTCACACACTGTTCAGCTATATGAGGCTTTCCTCAACTAGTCTGGTGATACAACTTTTGTTAAGTATCTTGTTTCTGTGGGGAGAATGTTACATATTACACATCTTCATCTGGTTGACCTTGGAATTCTGCTTTAAAGTAACTTTCAAGGTTATTTGACATGTATTATCTCATTTATCTCTCAGACAATTCATGGAATCCAATAGATACACTATCACTAAGTCAGTTACTGTCTGCTCAACACCCAATCACTTGAACAAGAACAGGAGCTTACCCCTGGCTTTGTAACACAACTGAGCAGTTTCACTGTGAGTTCTACTCCATCCATTATCGTTTAAAACTATAAAGGCAGCAATTATCTTTACGATCACAAACAAAATTGATTCATTGAGTATTTTATACAAACTTGGATTTTTTTTTTGCATTTGAAAAAGTATAGTATTTTCAAAATACAATTTAAAAAGAAAATAATCACCATAATACTTCTGCCCAGAGATAATCTGCCATTTTTGCACAAACCATTTTTTGTAAAAATGGAATTATATCATACACAATATATTTTAATCTGCTTTTTCTTTGCACTTAATACTAACTCCAATTCATTAACTATTAAACTATTAAGCTCATGGATTCTGCAGGCAATTCAACTTCATATTCCAAGCTCGGCCATTTACCAACCATGTAACCTTAGGCAAAACACTTAGCTTTCTATGCTAAGTAATAATACGCATATATCATTGGACTGTTGAGAGGATTATGTAAATATCAATATATGAAAAGTTTTCAAAACAGGGCCTGGCACATACGTAACGTATTAAGATTTTTAGTTATCATTATTCTGCATACAACATAGCTTTAATGACTATATAACATTCATTGCAATGCAAGCAAGTATTACAATTGTTTAGTTGGAATATTTATTTAATGATTATTATTTAGTTAATTATTTTCTTGGACATACAGGTTTTGTGGTGGGCAGAATAATGCCCCCCCCCAAATATGTCGACACCATAATCCCAGGAACCTGTGAGTATGTTACTTCACGTGCCAAAAGAGGCTTTGAACACAAATTAAGAACTGAAATGGGGAGAGTAGCCTGGATTATTCAGGTGGATCCAATCTAATCCCTTGAGTCCTTAAAAAGAGAACTTTTGCCACCTGGTAGGGTGGAGGGAAACATGTTAATGGAAGAAGTGGAAGAAGAAGGTCAGGGAGATACAAGGTGAGAAGTTCAACCCACCATTGTTGAATCTGTAAATGGATGAAATGGGGCAAGAATCAAGGAATGCAGGTGTCTTCTAGAAGCTAGGCAGGGTAAGGAAATGGGTTGTCTCCTACAACCTCCAGGAGGAATGCATTCGTGCCCCCAGCTTGGTTTTAGCCAACTGAGATTCTTGTCAGACCTCTGATTTGCAGAACTATAAGATAATTAGTATGTGCTATTTTAAGCCACCAAATTTGCAGTGATTTGTTATAACAGCAATAAAAACCAAGATAGTTTGCCTCCAATGTTTCAATATTATTTTATAATATTTAAATTTATAGCTATGTTTTTGCTTATGTTATGATTACTTCCTTAAG
This sequence comes from Acinonyx jubatus, assembly GCF_027475565.1. Lineage (NCBI taxonomy): Eukaryota > Metazoa > Chordata > Mammalia > Carnivora > Felidae > Acinonyx > Acinonyx jubatus. Next base: position 40,190,924 of record NC_069385.1, read on the forward strand.
ATAAATTTCTGGAAGTTATATTTGGATCAGCAAAAATATGCCTTTGAAAAATAATTCCGAATTTCCTTTCAGTAGTTCTATCAATTCATAACTGTAGGAAATGTGCTTGCCATTTTCTCTATGCCATTATCCATAATGGATATTTTCATTCTTTTTTTTTTTTAAGTAGTCTCCACACTCAGCGTGTAGCCCCATGGAAGGCTTGAACTCGTGACTCTGAGATCAAAACTTGAGCTGAGATCAAGAGTCAGATGCTTAACTGACTGAAGCACCCAGGTATCTCACGGCTATTACCATTCTTAAAAAAAACTTTTCAATTGTAATTTATATTTTTTAATATAATGCCCATTTATTAAATACGTAGTAAGTATGCTAAGATGAACTGTGACCCACAAATATATCACATTGACTCTCACTTTTCTGTGATGATTTCTCTAGCAAGTTCAATTGCAATTCTTTTTTTTTTTTAATGTTCATTTATTTATTTTGAGAGAGAGAAGAGAGAATCTTAAGGGGGCTCCATGCTGCCAGCTTAGAGCCCCATGCAAGGCTTGATCTCACAACCTGAGCCAAAATCAAGTCAGATGCTTAACCGACTAAGCCACTCAGGTACCCTCAATTTCATTTCTAATGATTATCCAATGACAGATTCTATACTATGGGACCTTAGCAGTAAAAGTCCTTGTATCTATTTAACCAAAATGCTGGCCTTCAGAGAAAGCATTGAAAAGATTTTTATAAGCCAACATGACAGATTATGCCAGCATAGGAACAGGAGGTGTAGTTATGATCAATGCCTACCACTCTTTTTTTGTTGTTTGTGTTAAACACCATTTGGGTTATAGACTTCTAAATTAAATTATTTTGATCTATAATTTATGTGAATTTTACTTATAATATCCAGTAAATTGCCAGGAATAAGCTGGGATCTCAATACCTATTTGCTGGTGATAATTTGCATGCATTAACTTAATTATTTTTAACATTTCAATTGTATTTATTATGAGATATTTTAAAGTATATTAATACAATTATGTTACAAACGTAGACTCTCAATTGTAATATAATTTTAATAAATTATCTCATACAAAGGCATGCAATTTTTGAAATAGAAACATTTGTCAAAATTAGAAAAGCCAAGGGGCTCCTGGGTGGCTCAGTCTGTTAAGCCGCTGACTTCAGCTCGGGTCATGAACTCACGGTTCATGGCTTCATGGGTTCGAGCCCTGTCTCTGGCTCTGGGCTGACAGTTCAGACCCTGAAGCCTCTTTCAGCTTCTGTGTCTCCCTCTCTCTCTGTTCCTCCCCTGTTTGCACTCTGTCTCTCTCCCTCTCCCTCTCTCTCTCTCTCTCTCTCTCTCTCTCTCAAAAATAAAAATAAATTTTTTTAAGATTAGAAAAGCCATATTTTCATCTTTTGATTTTCCTCTCATTTGTGCTGAACTTGTTTTAACATGAAGAATCAGAAAATAAGTGTAAAGATAAGCTTAGTTTTCTAATTGCTGCTGTAACAATCCACTCCAAATATAATGGCTTTAAACAATAATTTTATTATGCTTGTGGATTCTGTGGGTCAGGAATTCAGACAAGGCACAGAGGGGGAAATTTTGTCTGTTGTACAGTGTCTGGGGCTTCCAGCTGGGAAAACCCGAAGGCTGGAGATGGCTTTATGGCTGGGGCAGGGCTCCGCTAAAGATTCATTCCCTGGCAAATGGGTTGGAAGGGCTTGAGGCCCAGGACCTTAGAGCAGATCAGAGCAGAAGTGTGGCCTGTACTGGAAGCTTGGCCTCCTCCCAGCATGGCTGCTTCAGAGTAGCTAGACTTCACTTGACTGCAGAGGCTTGAATGTTCTAGCCAACAAGGAATAATCTGGACTGCCTTTTATTACCAGCCTCAAAAGTCATCCAGCTCTACCTCCCCCCTATGCTAGTAGTCACAAGGAGGTTGCAAGCCTGCCCTACTTAAAGGGGGGAGACCTAGATCACCACCTATTACCATGTTTTCAAACCTTTCTTTTAGCCATTGAATAATTAAAGGGAATGATAATTAAAGGGAACTTAGAGTTCCTGAACATTAAAATAAGTAAAAAATTAAAATTTAGACATGAATACTCTTGTATCACAATAAAAAAAGTTACCTTTCTACTAATATATCAGAGAAACCAGCTAATTAAATATAAAAGAAAGTGTTTCTCTGAATTCAGGAATGAAAGTTAATTAATAATGATTTGACTTTAGGTTTCATATGCTGTGGGCAAGACAAGTAAAGGGAGTATGTTCTCTCCATTCAAATGACTTCACGTTCTCAAGGGCAAGTTAAAAGTTGGGACTCATTTCCTACAATTATGAAATGAGGGATAGAGTATTTAAACCATTCAATAGAATGGGACTAAACAAATGATTAGTTTTTAGTAAAGCAATAGTAATATGTACTCTACTTTTTTTTTCCATGTAATTAAGATTTATTACACAGCTTGAAAGTATCTTTACAGATAATGTAGTTACTGTAAAATTTCTTTATTTGTTGTGCTTTCCCCAGTTTATCCTTCTACAACCCTAATAAATACCAATTTAATAGAATATTAGAAAATGACAAAGAGAAATGTTAGGAAAGTAGATGTAGTGTACTTACTTATAATAGGATTAATTCAAAATCCTTACACAGTGGTGTGTTTTGAGCTTCTGGAGGGAAGAAAAATAAATCCCTAAACACAGTTGTATCTTTTTTATAGTTAAGATGTTCAGTAATACAAATATGATATTCTAATCAAATGTTTGTTTTCCCTTTTTGAGAGAGAAATAATGAATTCTTTAGCGGGATACTGAGGTGGATAAAAGATGAAGGCATTCTGTGTTTGCCTTCTTTTGCTGTGAACTGTAGTATATATAGAACCATGACTTCTTATAGGTCTGTTCAGGTTCGGTTGCCCATCCTGGTAGTGATTCTGACAAGCTTCCAGGAGGCTTTGCCCGGGTATTTCGTGGTAAACATTGTTGTTCCTTTGATACCTTCTGGGGATGGTTGATCTTGAAGAGGGGACATGGCAAATACCCACCCACTTCGTGAAGTATTTTTATTTTCACATATGCCTCTCTGGCAAAACCACATAAACACTAACTTTGAATCACAATAAAATTCTCATTAGCCATATACTGTTCAGCCCAGCAACCAACTCTCTGTGTGTCACAATGTCATCATTGTATGTCTCCAGTCAGCACTGCCAGCGTGACTCAAGAATCCTCTGTGGGACCAGGGAGTTTCTGGATACTGTCCATATGACTTAGGAGTCCATGGGACACCAGAGAACTGTACTCAGGCAGTCACTCTGTCCAACCACATCACCTTGCCAATTTTACTCTGCTGCTGCCACCCTCTGCTGGGGTTGTCGGAGTGGAGAATATGGCAAAAACAATTCTTCCTTAGACTTTGCCCTCAACCTATATCCACCATTGAGGAATTTCACCTCAACCAGAGTAGATGGGAAAAGGACCACAAAACCCTTGTCCCTTTGTCTGCTTCTCCTAGTTCTGTCGCTTACCCTACTTTCTACCAGTCCTCCAGTGGCTGAAAATGGTGACTTGTCTTCTCTTCTTCCTGCCTTTTCAGGCCCCTCCTCTGAATGATATCTTCATTCTTCTAAGAGGAGATGCTAATAGAGTCAGGTGCAGGGGAGGAGCAACCAGCAGAAAGGGAGCAAAACTGTGATACCTGCTAACAGCTGTGAGTTGAGTGAAACACATACATTGCCCTTAGGGGCTAACATTACGAAGCGGGGGGAGATTCTAAGAAGAGAAATTATTCAGAATTATAAATCAGTAGAGGTGAGGGCTGAGGGCCATGGCAGTTCTGACAAAGAGAAGTTATTGTCCCCTGGATGAATCAGGAACAGAGTATTTAAGCTGGGTCAAGGCTTGGAGGTAGAAATATCACAGATCCACGGCTCCTGGGTGGCTCAGTCGGCTAAGTGTCCGACTTCAGCTCAGGTCATGATCTTGCGGTTCATGAGTTCAAGCCCCACGTCGGACTCTGTGCTGACAGCTCAGAGCCTGGAGCCTGTTTCAGATTCTGTGTCTCCCTCTCTCTCTCTTACCCTCCCCTGTTCATGCTCTGTGTCTCTCTGTCTCAAAAATAAATAAATGTTAAAAAAATTTTTTTTAATTAAAAAAAAAAAGAAATATTGCAGATCCACAATCAGCAAGTAGGTCATTTTAGCTGCAATACAGGAAGCCTGGGCAATGCTGGTGGGATAGCAGGTCTGAATGTCAGTTTGAAGAGTTTGGACTTTGAGCAAGAATAAGGACCCCTTGAGATACCATGAGCAAAGAAAGGACAAGAGCTATGCCCTCACCTTGCAGTTGTACGTAAAATGGATTGGCACAGAGGGAGTGTAGATACAGGAAGCCACCAAAACCAGAGCCAGAAATCATGGCTCCGTGTTGTATGCTATGGCCAACATATCTAGAAGTCAATTTTTAAGTAAATGTATTTAACAAACCAATTGTCTCTCTCTGATTTTTCAGCCTTTCAACAAGGTAGGTTCTGGTGGATTTAATGTTCTACTGATCCTTTGGCAAATAGTTTGATATTTGAATCCTAAAAATAAAAAACATACTTTTCCTATCAGTTATAGTCACATATGGATCACCATACTCAAATGCAAATGTATCATAAGCTTCCTTTCTAAATAAAACATGGCACACATTTTTTTGTCTGTCAATAACTTCATTATGCTTTAAACTTAAATGTATTAAGACATATGAATATGTTAGTTATACACATAACTTATTTGTTTTTTATATGTTCCCATTAAAATGTGACTATTTGAATGAAAAGATAGGAGTTAAGTATATTTATTTGACTGACAATATATAATTAGGCATCAATGTTGGACTAAAGAATGCCATTTTAAAATAATGCACTAGCAAATGTGTTTATGATGTGGGAGAAAAAGCAAAGCCCTGGAAATATTTGTATACTTAATTTAAGACACAATAAAAATTATTGGAAGTTTATGGTTCTTAGAGTTGTTTGTATTCATTCTAGCAGGATTATAGTAATACCAAATTGTGATAGACATTTCATGGTTCCTATGAAGATAGAATGCCAAGTGCTTTTTTTCATTCTTTCCTACAGGATTTCAAGATTTGATTGCCCAAGTGACATTTATTCTGTCACATACTTTTATGAAATGCTTTATGTTAATTACAGTTTTCACATTTTGCATGGTGACAAAATTGTCATATTGTCTTATGCTTGAAATCTTTTTAACTAAAGAGTGATTTCTGTAAAGAGGTCTTAAAGGAAAAACTTTATTTTCACCAAGTAAAAATGAGTTTTGGAAAGAGTTTTCTTTTTTTCTTTGCTAGAGGGGGAAGTATCATAAGCTGTAAAATGCCTTGGATATTCAAGTATAAGACCGAAAAAAAAATCACACTATATTATTACATCTAAAAGCTTAATGAAGTAGAAAGGTATTCATGGCTAGTAAAATTAGGTAATGGTAGTGATTAATAACTATACAGTTTTCAACAGGTTTCAAAGTATTTTCAAGGTTACCTGCACAAAAATATTCACTATTTCAAATATTTCATATATACTTTTACCACAAAATTCATACACAAGGAACATATACTTTGATATAACTTTTATTAATATAGAGGTATTTTGTGAGTATGGACATCAAAGTCTTATTTTCCTTGGTCATGTAGAAAGCAGAGCATACCCCTTGTCCTGTCACTATGGCTCACTTTATCTTTCACTGCTTAACAGCCAACTACAGAGTCTTAAATATACCTGCCACCATCAAAACACAAGGGCCAAACATCACAGAAGCTACAGTGTCTTCCAGTTTTCTACAGGCTCTGAGTTTCTATAAAGTAATACAGACAGAAATAGTAATATTTATTTTAGAAAAAAACAAATACTCCCACTGAGTTCCTCTAAATAATGAGCTCCTTGTTGTAGCCAAGCATCAAATCATTCATTTTATACCCAATCTTATCTTTCCTTTCCTTCCTTTCTCCTTCCCTTCCTTCCTCTCTCCCTCCCTAGATTCCCTCTTTCCTTCCTTATTTCCAACCGTCCTTCTTTCTTTATCCTTCCAGCTTTAATTGAGATATAATTGGCATATCATTGTGTAAATTTAAGGCATACAACGTGTTAATTTGATACCCTTATATATTGTGAAATGATTAACTGCTATAGGCTCAGCTAACACCTTCTTCACCTTACATAACTGCCATTTCTTTTTTGAGGTGAAAATATTTCAGATCTACCACTTAGCACTTTTCAAGTGTATAATATAGAATTGTAAATTATAATCACCATGCTGTATGCTATCCCCAAATCATATCCATCTTCTAAATGAACGTGTATACCCATTAGCCAACATCTCTCCATTTCCCCAACCCCCTCCAGCTATTCTATTTCCTGTTTCTATTTTAAACTCTACATGTGAGCTTTCATTCTTTCTTTACATATATATATGTATACGTGTATGTGTGTGTATACATTTTCTTTACCCATTCATTCATTGACAGACACTTGGGTTGTTTTCATATCTTTGATTTTATGAATAAAGCCACATGAATATGAGAGTGCAGATATCTCTTAGAGATACTGATTTCATTTCCTTTGGATATATCCCAGAAGTAGAATTGGGTCATATGATAGTTCTATTTTTTTTTTTTTTTTGGAGGAACCAATATGCCCCTTTGCTGTTTATAATGTATCCAACTTTAGACATCTCATTTAACTTTCCTAACCCCATGTAACTTTATAATATGAGGACAATAACATAGTACTTATATGATTGTTGGAAAAATTAAACGAAATAATACAAGAAGTTCCAAGACCTCAAGGTGTTATTTTTATAGTATTATTGGGTGCTATAAAAGTAATTATGAGGAAATACATATTTCCCTTAAAAATTTTTGAATTCCCACTTTCTTTCTCTCTTACCTGCTTAGGCTGTGAATTCTAATCCCAAACCCATTACTAACTTACTGCTACCAACACTCGATAGTGGATTCAGTACAATTAATCATCATAGGCAAACTTATATCTAAGATATCTGAAGCTAGAGAATCATTTTTTTAACCATTGAAACCTATACAACGCATCCACTTGAGCCCATTAAGCTGACACTTACCTCCCTATTTAGAAGTATACTAACCTAACCATATCACAATATTTGTGTAGGCAAATAAACATAACCTCATATCCTACAAAGAAGGTTTGTAATATCACTCGCAGTCCCTGGAGAGGGCCAGATTCAAGCCAACATCTATCATGCAGTATGGACTGAGAACACATTAGTGATGTTTTCCTGAACCCATCCAATCAAACAGGCTCCTGCCTGGTAGAATTTGCACTGCCAGCAGTTACTGGTCTTGTCCATAATTATGAGTCTCCACAAGGTCATTGTATCATTTATTTTTCCACTGCTTCAGTGCCCAAATCTGGATGCAGAAAAATGGATAGCCTATGAAAGGCCACCATACATACCACTTAGCGCTTTTATTACATCTGGGTTTTTTTCCTAAGATGGTTTGTAGTTAACACTTTTTTTCCTAAGTAAATAGCCACATTAACCCACTTAACTTTACACAATATGATCATTCATAGAGCCTAGAATACCAAGAACTGGATTTATTGTGCTCCTAAACAAGGCATTATTCTCTAGAATTCCTTTCATGATCTGGTGACAATCTGCTTATTCATATAGAGTGGTCAGTAAATTGGGGTTGTTTAGCAGAAATTCCAGTGTCTTCAAATTAATGTTTAGCTGACCAGGGTTGGCAGGTGGTCCTGATTGTTTCGTGCTTTCCTCACATTAGATATTGGATTAGAAAAATGGGTATCATCTATACCCAGAGTGAGATAAATCACTATCCTGTAATAACTGAGGAGGAGAGGCAAGCTCAGAGAGGAGTTTTCCAAATCTGCTCGGTAAAGAATACTTGGAAGATTCCTGATCCAGCTAACAAGGATCACAGAAGTGATTGATAAGACTCACACTTGGATATGGAGCCAGAAAGAGAAAAGGATGTAATAGCATGAGATTTACGTAGTAAAAAATCATCTGAAAGAGAAATAAAGTCAAGGAGATATTAAGGAGGAACTGTAGGACACAGAAAATGGCCAGAAAGAGTAGGGTCAACATGATAGTATTGATCCTTTTGTAGGGATAAAATTGAGGTAATGTGTTACAGCCCCTTCTCAGCAAATTCTCTACTTCCTCCTTTCTAAAATTTATATTGTACTGATTTCTTCATTAACCATCCATTATGATGCTCTGCATAGTGATAATCTCCATTTATAGATGCTAAAAATCTTTGAAAACTAAAGTAACATAACATTCCAAAGACAGTTTTAAACTTGAAAAAAAATAGTACTATTAACATAAGCTCATACTGAGCTCCAAATACTTCTACATGTTCAATATGTTCTGTTTTGTTTAGAGGAGAGAAAATTGAAGCTAAGACCTTCTTTTAGTAATGACCGTTTTAATGTCTGCTATCACACTGGGTAAATAATGTAGAGCTTCCAAATTTAGTCATAATAAGCAATCATTTTTCAATAAAAATGGGTAATTTCTCCATTTCAGCTTCCATATAAGTGCCTATAGAATTAAAATGTTGACTCAAAACAAATTTCGAGTATTAGTCTTATGACAATTCCCAAGGATCATATCTTCAAAAGTTATTCCTAAAGATAACTAATTTCCCCTTATGGTAGGGCCATTTCACGTTGGTCTAGAATAGTAAACACGATGGTCTACCTCCTTGACTCTCATGATTAGCGAAAAAAATTTTAAAGATTTAAAAATTGAGAGAAGGTAATATATGAGCATTAGTCTAATAAAAATATACACATTTTAGAAATTACAGTGTTCATACATAGAGTACAAAACTTCCTCACCATAACTTAAGTTCCTGTCCATTGATGAGGGAACATTCCATGATTACACAACTGCTGCTTCTCTCTGGCCTCTCATTCACTTCTCCACAGGGGAGAAAGTGGGGCTTAATCTGAGTGGTAAATTCAAAAGGAGAAAGTGGACATATGTACCCTAGCCTTTCTTCACTTAGGAGCCAGCATGCCCACATGTGCCAAGCCCTAACAAAGACTGTCTCCTGAATGAGGAGGCTCTGATCATTCATCCATGCTTGAGGCTTAAGCAAGAGTGTCTAATTGAGTACTAGGGATCTCACCTTCCTGCAGATATTTTCTCCAGTGTCAACCTTATCAGTAATAAAAGTGTTATGTTAGTGTTAAGTTGCCTCACTTATTGTACTGTTTCTCAATGAACACTATTTAGGAGGCCCATGTCAACACCAAGTAAGGGTTGCTGATTCCTTCATAATTATGCTTCGGTCTGTAAAGCTGTAAATGAGGGCTTATATTTTATTCTCCACACTATTACTGAAGACTTGGTGAATGTGTATACATGGAGACAACCACAAAACTTAGGAAACAGAACAGAGAACAGAGAGGCATGTACATAGCAACTCCATTTTGAGCATCCACTATGTGCCAAGAACATTCTGGATACTGGGAATACAGTAGTAGAAATGACAAAATCACTGCTTTTATGGCTTCTATTTTCTACTGGGGAAAAACAAAACAAACAACATAGATACACAGACTAGTGGCTGGTAAGAAAATACATAATAGAAACGTTTTACAATGGATAGAGCAATCCTTCTTTAGGTAGGATGGCTAGGGTAGACATCTCTAAGGAAATAAAAGTTTACTTGAGACCTAAAACTGTGAAGGTGGTAGTCAGCCAAGGAGGAAACATGCCAGACAGTAGAAATAGAAACTTCAAAGGTCCTGAGAGGAAACACACTTACCAAATCCAGAGGGGAGAGGACCACCAGAGTGACTGAGATGTAAAAGAAAGGAACTGAAAAGCAGGAGACAATGAAGCTGCAGGGGTAGACAGGTCCTGGATCATGAAAGGAGACCTTGTAGGTCATGATTTTTTGAAAAGAATTTATTCAATAAAATATGAATGTATTTCATTGTTTACAGTCAGGAATGTGATCTGAATTTTTAAATTTGTACTTTGGCTGTTTTGGTTGAAAGGGTTGCAGAGACAGCACAGAAGACCCAATTGCAATGGTTTAAACACAGGATTACTACTTGTTTGGGCTGTCCTTGTGGGCAAGTTTGAAAAATCTGAGGAGCGGAGTCAATAGCAGTTATGCATAAATGGCATACATGATGTGATAAGAGTTTTGACCTCAGGAAATAGAGATAACTCCTATGTCTCTCTCCTGACCACCTGAGTGAACAGTGGGTTCACTATTGGAAAGGGTCGGTTTGTGCTTTACCTTACCCAAATGGCTGTATGTTTCCAGATGTTTGTAGTATCTTTTAGACTACCGAGTTGAGGTATCAAGTAAGCAGCTGGCTATATGTGTATGAATCTTGAGAAAAGTCAGGACAGAGATATTTTATCTGTTGTTCTTTGTTGCCATGACTTAGAGAATCACTGGAAAATGATGATATTGATAATGTAAAATATCACACATGGAAATAATATTGTTTGAACAGCATTATGGTAAGCACTACACATCTCTCATCTACTCTAATCCTCCCAACAGCATCCTTTTATACATGGAGACACTGAGGCTTAGGGAGAATAATAATTTGCCCAAAGGCACACAGATAGTAAGTGGGAGACTAGGCCTTGAATTCATGTTTTTCTGACTCCTAAGTCCATGCTCACTGGACTAAGTTCAAGGATATAGGAGACACCTTGAACCTCCATGTATCTTAGAATAGGAGGCTGGGTTTTCTTTGTGACATTAATTATATGACTTGTCTTATATAACCAATAAGAAAAACGCTGAAACTCATAGTTTCAGTGTGCTTTATTTCGAAGCCACTAAGAAAGCAGTAACTTATAGTTTGAAATTTTAAAAGTATAGTTTTAGAGGAAAAGGACTCCACAAGAATTGAAAGTAGCTAATAATCAAGGGTTCCTAACCTAGTGTCCAGAGCTTTCATCAAATATTTAAGGATGTTGGTCATAAATTTCAGTGTATCCAAAACAAACCTAAATTATGCCTGTTATCTCAGAATAATGATTAGTAATGCCTCCCCCCCTTTAAATCTCAAAACTATCCCAGTTTGACAAATTACATGGTCACTTAATGGGCTTTGACACAAAATATTATGAATAACTGATAGAGTAAAAACGCCCACAAATCCCACACTCTTCTTTTAAAGAGGGGAATCCAAGCCCACTGAGGTTATAGTGCACATCACTCAGGAGTCCCTTCATTCGCCCTTCATATCCATTTGTTGAAGTCCAACTCCCCTTCAAAATTCAATTTGAAATTCATTCATTCTTTTTTTTCACTCAACTTTCTCTCAGTGTATATTTGCAATCCATATTTACTTATTACAAATTATTTTCTGTTGAAGCAGAAAATAATTTTTTCTCTTAGTTCCATGTAAGCTCTCTATATCTTCAAATATCTCAGCAAGTCTTACCATTTTAGGTATATCAATACCTTTATTGAATCAATGTTAACAAAACTAAAATGTTATTCACATAAAATGGGAAACATACTTGGTAGTTGTTGCTTTTTAAAGAATATTGGTTGCAGTGTTTGTGAGGTCTACTCCTTTGTGCCTTCCATAGGACAAATGAGCATATCTCTATATGAGAATCCTTTATAATAATTTCAAAACATGCACAACTTGTGCCATATTAATTAAATTGCTAAAGATCAGACACATTTTCTGCCCCAATTTCAGAAACCAACATTTTTTTAAATGTTTATTTTGTCCCACACGCACAAGCAGGGGAAGGTGAGAGAAAGAGAGAGAGAGAGAGAGAGAGAGAGAGAGAGAGAGAGAGAGAGAGAATCCCAAGCAGGCTCCATGCTGTCAGTAGAGAGCCAGATGTGGGGGTTTGACTGACCCCGTGAACTGTTAGATCATGACCTGAGCCAAAATCAAGAGTCGGACACTCAGCCAGACGCTGATCCACCCAGACGCTTCTCAGAAACCAAACTGTAATTTAGGAAGACAATTACATAAAAAGTGTAATCTTCCATAATGTTCCATCGGAGAATATAATACTGGGTTTAGCTAAAAAAACTTTTTTTGAGAACTGGAAGTGTGCTTTCTGAAATTGCACCTGTTATAAGGATTGCCTAATATAAATGCAAGGGGACTAAATTGATACAACACATGAAATGCTGGTTGCACCACTGTAATACAGTGAGGTTACAGCATTGTTATAAATTAGGTTCTAAACCATGCATAAAGAATAATGCACTACTTTTTGTATATACACCTGTTATAGCATTCTTATTTTTCTTGCAGTTGTGTTTGAGAACAACTGGGCAAGACTAATTAAGGAACAAAAGGAAAATCTATATGCGAATATTTCAATATTGAAGACTTTACAAAAATAATTATCTATTATCATTTGAATGGATGGGGGTTGGGATCTAAAGAATTTTAAAATGTTCCTGCTTTCCTACCAGGTTCACTATTTTTTCTTTTAATATCAAACTTTGAAACCATAACATTTATTAAGTGATACATTTATTGACATGAAAATTAAGTACATACAGTAGAATAATACTTGATGTGGGTTATGGCCTACTATGCTGAAGTTACATGTACGTGGACTATTCAGCTTTCACTAAGTTACTATATGTTAACAAATGACCTGAAACTCTCAGTTACATATAACAATAAAAGGTTATTTCTTGCTTGGTTATGTCTCACCTGCAGGTCAATTACAGCCTTGCTTCACACGTCTTCTTCTACCTGGGACTCAGGCTGAAAGATCATGGCCTATCTGGGTGTTCTTTATTATTATTTCAATAATATTTCAATTTAATAAAGCTCACTCATGTTAAATACTCTTTGTGTGCTGAAAGGAAAAAAAGAAAAGGATCAATGGCAGAACCACAGGATGGCTCTTAGAGCTTTTGCTAGGATGTGGCAACATAATTTCCAAAGCAAGTCACGTGGCCAAACTAATGTCGATAGAGCATAGAAGTATAACCTCTTACAGAGAGGGCAACATATAATTGGGAATAATAATAGAATTTACCACAGTGCATATGATACATCTCACAGCAACCACAGCATATGAATTTTGATTATGCACTAAAATAGAAATCAGGCAACTGTGATCTAGAAATCATAGAGGAAATAGCTCTATTGGAATAGCATTTGCTTAGTTTTTCTACCTGCAACACACAGACATGGGTATATATTAAAGCACATTGGCCAATACACAGACACGCAGATACACACACACACACACACACACACACACACACACACACACAAAGGTTTTAATAATCAACAATCTCTGAAGGCTCTTAAATTTTGCTGCCAACCAATGTCTTTAATTGGATGTCAGGTTAGCAATAATTTCTGAGACTAATGAAAAAAAAATGCCATGAAGGATAGCTGTTATCTGTGATGCCGGGTTCTGTGTTCTGTCTTTAATTGATGGCACTGGTCTGAAAGGTGAAAAATGTTCCTCTTTGTAAGGGAGTATATTTATTACCAAACAGGAAAAGAATAAGTTGTTTTCCAAATCAAAGAAGATTTATTATATGTTATTGTTCACTCTACATCCAGGAATATTGTAGGTATTAAAAAGAACACAAAATGGTAGCCAATGATGATGCCTTTATAATTTCTGAACATAAGTGTCAATCAATTTGTCAAGTATTTACACAAAACAGTCAGGTGTCCTGATAAATGACTGCAACATATGTTGCATTGGAGTGAAAATTTAATGCTTAAAATTAATAAATAGAAACAGGCTTGAACTGAATCTTATAGAAAAGTAGAGAGTGATAAGGAATTCAACATTTCATAGTTTACAGTAACAGGAAGTAGAAAAGTTAGTGACTAAAATAAGCCTTGAAATTAACCAGCCAGAATAAACTCATTAGGCAAAAACTTTAACAAAATATTAAGTTACTATATTTTTCTCATTAGTCATCTCTGGTCCCATAAAAGAGACAATCAAGATGACATAATCTTAGTTTAATAAGGGCTTTCCAAATATAGCCCTTCAAAATTAATTAGCCTACTAATCATAAAAAGAGAAATGAATAGGTAGGTAGACTCTCTAACATTGAAAACACCCTAAAGAAGCACCAGACACATTTTATTAGATTTAACATGTCTATTAGTTTAATCTCACAAAATACTAATATTAAAATGCTGAATGATACTCTTACTAACAAATGATTTTCCTTTTTTTTTCCTTTGTATAACCAATCTCCAGGGAGATTGCATTGTTCATATATCCACTGAATCAAATTAGTAAATTTGTTTTTATTAAGTATCCTAAAAGAAATCAGATATCAAATATTCAATGGAAATACTTGTGATAAGGATGTAAGCATCTTAGTGAGGCTATCATAATATTTTCTTTCTCATTAATGTTTGGAATAAAGGAACATATGGAATAAAGGGCCCTATTTCATAGTGGAGCTCTAGATGGCAGCTAAGAAAACAAAATTGAGAGAACATATTAGAAAATGTGGATAGGAATATGAAAAACTGACCAAGTGTGAGAATAAATTCAACTAGTCCCTGTGACTCTTTGCATTTTATGTGATAAGACAGCATATTTTGTGTATTTACCAAAGATCTTCAAAAAATATTGACAAAGTTAAGAGTATTAGGGACTTGTTTCACATATGCTAGAATTTGATTTTGTATGGTTCTTCTCATAGTCTTAATACACAAGTGAACTAATGCAAACCCAATGCAAATAACTCACACATGAGCTAGTGCACACGTGATGTATATGTGCACTCACACACACTTTCACTCAAGACACATTCATTATGCTGCCACTACTTGCCAGGAACGTGCAAGGTACTGAGATACAATGTCTGTTTGACAGCAACATGGAGGTGATAACTAGCCAGTGTGGATATGTTAGTCCGAAGCTGAAAAGAATATGTTATAAAGAATATATAAAAGAATACAAGCTGCAGATGTTAGGTAGCCATCTGTATACAGATGTTATTTTTAAAAATGGTCATGTATAAGATCACTTGGGGAGGTAGTGGAAAGAGATAAGAAGATTCTAAGGAGATCCAAAGATTACCAAATTTTTAGGAGTTCAGGATCACCAACATAAAGCAACTGTTGGAGCAGGAGAAAAATTAGAAGAGGGACATATTAGAGAAAGCAGAACAAAAGAGAATTTCAAGAAAGGGTAGGTCAATTCTGTTTCACCTTCTTGAGAGATCCAGTAAAAAGAGGACTAAGCAGGGGTCCATTGGATTTAATATCAAAATTGGTGGTAACTTTGATAAGACGAATTTTGGTAGTACTGTGGGAGAACTAGACAGAAACACACACACGTGTGCAAGCGCGCGGGCGCGCACACACACACACACACACACACACATACACACAGAATTATGATGCCCTCTGGTTCATGTACATTAACTCCAAGATGCTTAATTGTATGGAAAGCCTGATATTTCTGTGACCATTGTTAAATTCAGTAACTCTGAAGTGCCTTAATTCAAAATGGACCTCTAACAATGAGGAAGTAACAACTTATGTCCACAACTATTCTTTTTCCACAATCAATGTCTCGGCCCCATGGAATTAAAATAAACTATCTAAATAATAAATAATTTATTTCTTATATTTCTAAAGATACTCTACAATAACTGACTGTACATAAGGCTACGGAACTTAACATGCTCCTTAAAAACCACCAGTAAAGACTGAATGACTGGGAGTCCCATATGCAGATAATTTCAGGATTCCTTAATGACAAAGTTTGCTTTTGTATACATTATTGATTCTTCTTTCTTGTTTCTTAATCAAACTACCCTAAACAATTTCCATTTTGGATTTATTAAAAATAATTGCTGATTTACCCATAAAATAATTCCTTAAATTTTAAAGAAGTATAACTAAGTTAAATGAATTGCAAGAATATGCTTTACAGAATATCCTACCAGCCCCTCACCACATATACATTATTTATTGAAGTCATAGATCCCAGGACCACTCGACCAAGAGAATCAAGATTTATATAGTAGTTATAATGCATGTATGAACAACAGTGACCTCATGTGGCTAATGCTTTATGCCTGAAACTATTAGACTAAGAACAACAAAAAAACAGTCTGTGCTATACATCAAGGCTTATGTCATAATGAATGATTGGAGCTGTCCAGGCCATGCAACGTAATTTCTTTTGTAAGCCTTCTAATCACAAAGTAATCCCTTCCAAGGACCAGTTGGATACATTCTATGTATGTTTATAAGGTTATATTGTTCAAAGATTAATATTATGGAATAAGGTGTCTTGAAGGCCAAGGATCAAACCTTACTTCTTTGGGTCACTCAAATGCACTCAGTGCTGGTCTTGGCACATTGAAGGAACTTTCGAAATGCTTTGTGGATTCCATTTGGTCTTCCTTGTCCTAGGTATTCCAGTGTTAAAAATAAATGCCTAAATGGAAATTTAAGAACAGATACCACTGGAGCTTTATAACCCAGCTGTTTCTAACTTTGGGGAAATGGTTTCTTTCTCTCCCTGCTGATCAGTTCTCTCAATCAAGTTTGATCTATGGTAATAAGACTTGGGACTTTCACTCAAGGATTTGCTCAAAATATTTTATTGCATTATCAGCTGAAACAACATTTTGAAATATATTACATAGTATTAAAAATAAAATAACTTTCAGCTCTCTTCCTTTTATAGTGAAGGGTAATATTCTTTACCATCAATTTCAAAGAACTGCTTTAGTTAGATCATAGGTAATTATCTAACTGCAGCAGTAAGATCTTAGCTAGGCAATGTCCAGTAAGGGTAAATACTGAAGTAATATGATATTCATCTGATTACAGACTGCTGCTCTTGCTCAGAATTTATGCACTGTGTTTTTTTTAGCACAGTGGTAAAGAACATAACTCTGGAGAAAGAATACCTGGCTGATAATCCTGTCTTCAACATTTATTTGGTCTTCGGCCATTCACTATCTTCTCTTGGACTTAGAGTACTCATCTTTGACACGGGAGAGGGTATTAGCATCTATCTTATGGAGTAATCCTAAGACTTAAATTTGAAAATAAATGTATACCATTTGGTATGGTCTGAATGTCTGTGTCTCCCCAAAATTTGTATGCTGAAACCCTAACGCCTAATATAATAGTATTAGGAGATGGGCCTTTTGGGAGGTACTTAGACCATGAAGATAGAGACCTCATGAATGAGATTGGTGCCTTATAAAAGAGACCCCCTTCTGCCATGTGAAGACACAGTGAGAAGTCTGCATCCCAAAAGAAGGCCCTCATCTGCCTTGCTGGTACTCTGATCTCGAACTTCTAGCCTCCAGAACTTTAAGAAATAAATTTCTTTTTTATATAAGTTATCCAGTCTGTGGCATTTTGGCATTTTGTTATAGCATCCCAAACAAACTAAAATAGCATCTCATAGATTTTTGGCACATAGTAAGTGCTCGATGATCCAAACTATGATTTTTAATTAAATGTATCTGTTATTTATTATTTTTACTTCTCTATTACCTTTCTGCTTTCTTAAGAATTGAGATGTGTTATAAAGCTCATCATTTCACCCTTCTTTTCTCCCATTTTCAACCTAATGCCTTATCTTTCTATACTTTATTTCCTTTATCCTCTTCTTAGACTAAGGAAACACCTGTTAAGTAGTATAGATAATTTGCAAATATTCTATGCTTACCTAGTTGTTCCTTGGGAATTTAAGGTATGCTTTGAAAATATCAGCAGCTGTGGAATTTTTTAGTCTAAGATCTGGTTATCTGGAAAAATTTCGTATTGTAATTAGATAGAAGAAGTTTGATAACATATTTACCACACAAAGGGTATATAGCACGTACATAAAAGTCTGTGCAGGACAATATTTAAAACTCTAATCTAGGTATTATCTTCACGCTTAAAAATACAAGAAATAATAAAATCAAAGTATGTGAAATACTTTAATGTAAAAAAATACATATAATAAAAATATACCTACATAAAATTTTGCACATTTCTTTTCCATGCCTGAAAGGAAGTTTATGTGTAGTTCATTGCTTTAATAGTCCTAGAATTATTTCCATTCTTGTTCAACAAGTATGTGTTAAGATCCCCTTTGTCCCAGGTCCTGTTTTTGAAACAATGATTCCATAATAAACAGAATAAAGAAGATCAGTTCTTTTGTGGATTTTGCATTCTAGAAAGGAGAAACATAATAAGCAATAAGGAAGGAAAGAAGACAGTAAATAAATGTACATCAAGTGGCAGTAGGCATGATAAAGAGAATTACATTAGGATAAGGGGGATAAGGAGTGATAGGGTATTTGTTTTACATATGGTGGTCAGGAAAGGCATCTCTTATAAAGGAATATTTTAAAAGAGTTAGTGTTAAGGTAGAACATTTCAGGCAGAAGGAACAGGCAGAGCAAAGTTCTCATGGTACAAGTATACTTGGAGTGTGTGAGAAATTCTGTGGCTAGAAAAGTGAACAAGGAGGGGCGCCTGGGTGGCTCCGTCGGTTAAGTGTCCAACTTCAGCTCAGGTCACGATCTCACAGTCCGTGAGTTCGAGCCCCGCGTCAGGCTCTGGGCTGATGGCTCAGAGCCTGGAGCCTGCTTCCAGTTCTGTGTCTCCCTCTCTCTCTGCCCCTCCCCCCGTTCATGCTCTGTCTCTCTCTGTCTCAAAAATAAATAAACGTTAAAAAAAAATTTAAAAGAAAAGTGAATGAGGAGAAGTGGGTTGGGACATGAATCCAGGGAATAGTGGAGCACCAAATCATGTAAGGCTCTGTAAGCTATAGTGATACATTTAAATTTTAGTCCAATCCAAACATCAAAAGCCATTTAAAAATTTGATCTGAGAAGGGATATAATCTAGCGTACATTGTAAGAGGCTCACTCTAGCTTCAGGGTACATAATGGATGGTAGGTGTAGTGGGTGGGGGAAGGAAGATGAGAGACCAATTAGGAAGTTCTCAAATAATCCAGGCAAGACATGATGGTGGCTTGACCAGGATGGTTGTGGTAGATGAGGGGGAACATATACATATGTCAGGTATGATTCAAAGCAGGGATTTGAAGAAGTTTCTAATGGATTGGTTGTGGAATGTAAGAAAAAAGAGGATTCAAGGATATTCCAAAGATTTTTGGCTTAAGTAGCTGTAAGAATGAAGAAGGCTTTTGCAGATATGGAGTAGACTGGATAAGCAGATTGTTTTTTCCATAGTAGGGAAAAGAGTTTAGTTTTGAACATTTTGAATTTGAGATGTCTTGTGGATATTCAAGTGGAGATGTTAAATAAGCAGTTGGATATTTTGGGCTGAGGTTTAAGGGAGAATTCCCAAAAGAATTTAAAACTTTGAGACCTATCAAACTATTGATGGCATTTAAATCCACACGATTAGAGCGGATCATCTGAGAACTGAGTATAGATAGAAAAGTGTTTTGAGAGGGAAGGCCTGGGGCTTTCCAATTTTTAGAGCTCGGGTTGGTGAGGAAGAATTGATGAAGGAGACTGATAAGGAATGAATAGTAAGCTAGAAGACAGCTAAGAAAAAGTGTCCTGGAGGACAAGTGAGGAAAAATTATCAAGGAAGAAGACATGTATACTACTTGGTGATGATAGGTTGAATAAAATGAGGACTAAGAACTGACCAATTGATTTGGCAAAATGGAGCTCATCAGTGTCTAGGTGATCATGATAAGAAGAATATAAGGACAAAAGGCTGACAGCAACACGTTCCACAAGGGCAAATGTAGGGAGAAGAATGGACTCAGGAGATAAAACTTATGAAGAATAGGGGACTTCCATGTGAGAAAAGTTTTTAGTAGTCAAGTGGTCTGGGGATTTCTGAGACATTGCTTTAAAGTAAAGAACAAGGTATGGCATCTTGCAGTCCACTCCCATAAGGAGGCACAATGCCTGGTAGGTCTCTATGGGGTTACAGGTGGTAAATTCCTCATGTGGGAATTCTCTTCTAGCTTTTTTACCAAGGGACATGGAAGACACCAGCTTTGAGTTGGATCAAGACCAGGAAAGATGTCTTTGTTAGATCCAGACAAGAGTATGAACAGACCTGTCATTTGAACCACAGGACATAGTAGCGTCTATCATTTTAGAGGCATCTGTGATAGGAGAAGGTGCCATGTGGAGGTTATAGAAAGTCCCAGTAAAAAGAATTACAACATAAACACCTAGAGTTCTAAAGCAAAACCATGTCATCTACAGAAAAAAAAATTGATTCCATTCAAAAAGAGTCCTGGTTTTGCTGCTGGGTTCTAAGATGGAGTACCTGACCATGGGATCTCAAATGACTATACTGCCAGAACAGCCCATCTTGAGCTGGATTTTCTCAGGTACATCAAGGTATAGTTATGCTAGCCCAGCAGCAATCCCAGTCAAAGATCCAGTAAAGTAAAAATGGTACTTCTAGGATCAGGCATGAGCAAGACCTGAAGGCAAAATACAAACAGATAACCCAGATTCCCTTGCTACCCACGGTTATCACACAGGAATCTTTCCCTTGGCTAACACGTATGGCTGTAACACGTATGGCCATAACAGGGGGTGCAGAGGTTCTCATAAGATCAAATGACAGGAGGAAAATGACTGAGCTTTTTTAAGGGTGGATTAGACTGGCATACATCTACAAACTGAAAGTGAGCAGTAACTATGGTCAAGGTCTGCTCAGGGAAGAGCCAGAAAGAAGACAGTGAAGGAAAATCTCAATAGACTGAATTTCAGAAGGTGCACTTTGTCATCCCCTTTTCAAGGAAGGAGAAGTGGTCTGAGGTTAGAATATATGGAACAAGGGTGAGGTGAGGATAGCTGGTAGGGAAGGAAAAGGATTTGGAGATCAGGGACAAAGAGGTCTGGGGAACAGGCATGTGGATGGGCCTATGGGAGTGGATTAGAAATATTTTGTATCATATATCCAAGCCCTCCAGAAAATACCTACACTAGAAAAGATTAAATAACCAATGCAACAGAATAATTCACACAGTTGACATCAACCAGCCTTTGTTATCAGCCACCCCAGTGCTGGCACAATGGGCACATGAAAGGTGTGGCCTGGGTGGTAGAGATGGAAGCTCTGAATGGGCCTTACAGCGTGAGTTCCCTCTTACTGAGGATAATCTAGCTGCAGCTGTTGCCAAATGTCCAGTTTTCCAGCAGTAGAAACCAATACTGAGCCTTCAATATGACCCCATCCTTTTCGGAGATCTACTAGACACTTAGGGTTAAGTTGATTGCTCTGTACCCTTTTCTGTCAGTAGGGCCTCAGCCAGCACTACTATTCAGGTTTAGAGAATGTTTGATCCTCTTAAATAAAGTTCTGTATATAATCATGTCAACTAAATAACATACTTTACTGCAAATTAGGTGAGGTTGTGGGCACATGACCATCGGATCCACTGGTCCTATCTTATATTGTACCTCCCCGAAGCTGTCAGTCTGACAGAATGATGGAAAAGCCTCTGAAGGCACAGCTGAGGTGACACCTTAGAGATTACATCCTACAAGGATGGGGCATCATTCTCTGGGATGCGGTATACATACTCAACCCATAACCCTTATATGGTTCTGTGTCCCTAGTAGGTAGAATACTTGTGTCTTGGTCTGGAAGCTCTGGGAGCCAGGGGGAGAAAGCCCTGCTACTGTCACTCCCAGTGATTCACTTGGTGAGTGAGGTGTCTCTCACCTGAGAGTCTAAGCTCTGCAGGTCTAGATGTGCTGGTTCCACCAGGTAGTATAGCAAGTCTCTCATTAAACCCTCAACTGTAGGGGCGCCTGGGTGGCGCAGTCGGTTAAGCCAGGTCCGACTTCAGCCAGGTCACGATCTCGCGGTCCGGGAGTTCGAGCTTCGCGTCAGGCTCTGGGCTGATGGCTCAGAGCCTGGAGCCTGTTTCTGATTCTGTGTCTCCCTCTCTCTCTTCCCCTCCCCCCTTCATGCTCTGTCTCTCTCTGTCTCAAAAATAAATAAACGTTGAAAAAAAAACCCTCAACTGTGGCTGCAGCTTGGTCGCTTTGGGCTCCTTGTGCAAAGACTAACAAGAAGGAAGAAACTGAGTTCCCATTCTTGTAGGTGAAATTAACCTTGACCCTTGGGAGGAGGTAGCATTCCTGGTAAGTAATGGAAGCAGGGAAGCAAACATTTAACACTCAAATGATCCATTAGAACTTCTTTGCCATGTGAAACAAAGTGGACAAATGCCACAGCCATGTAACCTCAGGAAGAGGATCTGGGTTACCCCACAAGTAAGACACCTAGACCAGAAGAAGTCCTAGGTGAAGAAACCCAGAATGGGTAGCAGAGGAGAAAAGATGAGTATCGATGGTGGCCTCAAGACCAGTTGTAGCAGTGAGGACTGTGGTTTATCCAACAAACCTTTCTCTTGCCAATCTTCTCAGAAAAAGAGACCAAGCAGAAATCCGAAGGAACTGTTCCTAGATGAGGTGAATTTATACAAAGCTAATGGATACAAGCAGCTCAAGGATGTTATGGTGTGCTGCTAAGATTCCTAACCCCTCCCTACTCAGGAGCAAGACTGCCACCCCAGCTGCCTGGATGGTTGCCTGATGACAGCTCACAGCTGAATTTCTTCCCCCAAATTGCTCTCAGCTGAAAGGAGCTGCCTGGCTCAAGGTTCTGTGCCCCCTTCCACCAGTCAGCTCTCAAGTAATTATTGCCAGGTGGAGTGGGGAGACCTCCAGGCCCTGAGGCCTCCATCTAGTCCAACCCAGAAGTCACTGTGATGTGGGAAATAAAGGCAGACGAAATGGCAGAAAAAATTAAATTTCCTTATAATCTGAAGCCTACTGACAAAGAACTTGAGGCTGGCAGAGTAAAACATTTCTCCAGGAACTCCCTACTGTTTTAATGTTAATGCTTTGCTAGAAGGAAGAACAACCTTAGCTTGAACAATAGCTAGGCTTCCAGTGTCCGGTGAGTCTTCTAAGGCACGTGAAAATCCCTTTGGAAACTTCCCCTTGATTTTACCTCCCCCAAGTCCCAAGTATACAGTCAGTCTCACCTCACAGTTCTGGGGCAGCTCTTCCTGTCCCCTGGAACCTGTTTGAGGTTTAATAAAATCACCATTTTGCACCAAAGATGTCTCAAGAGTTCTTTCTTGGCCTTTGGCACTGGACCCCCATCACTCCAAAACCTCATCAACTGGAGGGTCTTAGTCTTGAAGCAAGAAAAGAATTCAAGGAGCTGGCCAGATAATGTTTGAGTGGTTCAAGTGAGGAGTTGGATTGAAGTGAGAGAGCAGACTCTGGAGATATGACATAGGGCAAGCTCAAGGGAGAGCTACACCTGTGGGTTGGGTCTCTTTTATGGATAGTTGTTAACTAAGGGGGGGAATGAGTGTTCATTATTTCGGGAGGAGATTTCTTTGGGAACAGGTTTTGTGCCTTTTCTCCCTTACTTGGTCAGGGTCTCAGACCTTCTTTGTCTTGGCTCTGTCTGCTTTGATCTGGCTTCTTGTGGCCTTGTTTGTGGAATGCTGCCCAGGCAGGTTGCCAGCTTTTCTGATAATGGGCCTTGATTCCCCCTTTGCTGGTCTCCAGGCACCTTGTTAAAGCCAAACTAACTGCCTGCTCTAGCATAATGACTGGACCATGTTGCGGGTACAAAGACCTGGCTCTTGCCTCCATTTGAGGTAAGTTAGCATAACTCTGAAGGTAGACTTTAGATCCAGAGGTCCCTGTGGAATCTGTGGAGGCGTCTGTTGTGCCTGCATCTCAATCAAATTCTCCTTCTGTCCAATCCTGCTGCCCTCACTCCCTTACTGGTGTTTTTGTTTTGCATCCTCCTGGATAAACCTCCTTCATACAAATCTCAGTCTCGGTCTGTTTCCTGGCAGACACATTGTGAGACAGTACTCTTTAATAATATTTTGTCAATCACTTCATTTTCATTATAAATAAATTAACATCATTTTTAAATTTTTTAAAATTTTTATTTATTTTTGAGAGAGAGAGAGAGAGAATGACAGAGTGAGAGTGGGGGAGGGGCGGAGAGAGAGACACACACACACACAGAATCCCAAGCAGGCTCCAGGCTCCAAGCTGTCAGCACAGATGAACCGTGAGATCATGACCAGAGCCAAAGTCAGATGCCTAACTGAGCCACCCAGGCACCCCAACACTATTTTTAAAGAAGTGAATTTCAAAGATAAAAAAATAGAGAGGCATAACTAAATTCATTCCCAAACAATGCAAACACTTCCATACCAAAGCATAGATGTTTACTGTGTTACTTTTAGTTTTAGTACACCTCCTGATGCCCCAAGGAATCTCTGATTCCCACCAGCCAATTTCCTTCCTTCGCAAGTATTGTTCCTTATGAGACTTATTTCTGCTTTTTTTAAAATTTCTAATTTAGATTTTACCCCCAAAAGCTGGCTATATAAAAAGGTATTAGCACAAAGAAGCAAGAAGGAAAAAAAAAGAAAACAAACCCAAAACTTTTGTTTATTTCTAAATACCCTATAGGAAGTTGTAAAAAGATTCATGCATAACAATAGAATGTAAATTTAGGTAATGATTTGGATTTTCTCCAATTGCAGCCTCAGCCTTGAAAACAACAGATTTCCTTAGAAATTCATTGTAGCTCAAACATAAAATTCTTTTTACACCATGGCTAATTGACATTGCACAAGCATATGTAATGAGTTTTTCAATAAAGAAATAAATACCTTTTGTGTAGAGGGAGAAAAAAGGCCAATATGGGAGAATATTTTAGTAAATGAGTCAAGATAGGGATTCGGATATTTTACGTGTTTTCATTTATATTTGCATTTATATCACTGATCCGTAAAATTTCCAAATGAAAAAGTGGCAGCACTCTGTGACAGAGGCATAGTAGAGTAATTATGGGGGAAAAGACCCAAAAAAACCCTGAGGTCCCCATGTTTAATCAGTATAAAAACATTAGCCTTGCAGATTTTTATAGTTTCATTTCTTGTGTTTTTTGACCCAGGGATATGGGGAAAATAATAACTAACATATAATGTAGATATGAGATGAGTTCAAAACCACTGCTTTCTCAGCCCATGTGATTCACTCAGCTTGGCTATTTTTAAACCATTTCTCGAGAATCTGCTAGTTTCTAGAAGAGATTTAAGATGGCTTTAAAAAAACTACAGCAAGAAAAATAAGAAGGCAGATAAGAGAGTAAATGAGTATAATAGAGCACACAATGAGAATGGAGAGCTAACCTGAAGCTAGGAGTTAGATTAGCAGATAACAAGCTTCTTATGCAGGAGCAGTACATTTATTAGAGGACTGCTAATTTGGCCTAACCTTTCTAGCAGCCAGCAAAAAATTGAATGATGATAGGGATTTGATTAACAACCTCAACAATGTAGAGAAAATCCAGTGGATTAAAAGAAGTACAATGTTCCTAGTTTCTGAGACCTGAAAGCTGTTTCTCTTGAGTCTTACCAAAGATTTCACTATCTTGTAATTAAAATCTTCAATTACATTTTTATATGAAAATTATTAGGAAAGAAAAGTTTTCCAGGGAAAACTTTTGTTTCTTTGGCAATCTGTAGTTTTCATAATGCCCCTCAATTTAAGCCACTGACAATACTGAAAAGCAAAGTCAGGAAATAAAACTTAAATGAAGTTTACCCCAGATATTGTTAAAGAAAAAATTCTGGCATTTGTTAAAATGGTAAGGAAGACATTATGCAAGGCTATTGCAATGCAGGTGGCTGTCATAGGGAGAGCGATCAGGCACAAGTCCAAATACAAGGACAAGTGGGGATTTATAAGCATGGAACAGGGTGTGGGGTCAGTGGATGGAAGTTACTAAGAGGAGAAACCAAGGGTAGGGAGATTCTTACTCAATTGGCTATACAGAATTCTTGCTAAAGATAGGTCAAGGACATACATGATGAAAATAGGGGATGAGGTATTTGGTCAGATACCAAGTGTGTTCAAATATCAAGGGAGGAGATTCTAGATAAACTAACTTAACAAGATTCTGGCTAAGACTGAGCAATGCAGGCCCAGGAAAGACAGGATGGGCATGGAAGGCCAAGGTTGAGACCTAATAAAAAAGAGGGTTCAAGAGGAGACAAGAGTTAGTCCAGACCTCCGGTACACTAACATTGAGAACTACCAAGATCTGTTCAAAAAGAAGTTTGGTTTATATTTATTTATTAGATTAGTATATCTACATCTTAAAAAATAGTCTGCAATGAAGCAAATTTGTCTAATACCTTAAGCAGAGAATAATTTTACAGGGCAGGACCCCGGTAGTTTGGGATTATCCAGTGCAACCTCGTACTGTAGATAAATCTGCCAAATTCTGGAGTTACTACAGTCCATTTTGTACAGAGCTAATGGCACATTTTTCTGATGAACATTTATCAGAAAAATATAAATTAAAATATTTATCTGTATCTGACTGCTGCGTCGATCTCTTAACCAGTTTGGAACACAAGAGAACACAGGAATGTTATTTATTGATCCCTTAAATGCTAGCAAACACAAGGACATATGCTGGGCTATCCAAACCATAATGCCTTGAAAATACAATATAAGATATGGCAAGGAAGTAAATTTAAAAGGTTTTTCATTTGAGATGTTAAGTAACATTTTAATTTTAGGTAATATGTATGATTATGTATATCAATTATCTACAATGTGCATCGGAATTAAAATACACCGAAGAGAAGGCATATGCCCAAGTAAATACCTTTGAATAGTTCAGCTTCATAAACTAATGGAATAGTTAGTGAAAAAAACACCTGTTCCCTAAATATAACTTTCTCTGCACAGATTATGTGTCTAGGTAGAGTAAGAGCTTGGAACAAACATCATAGCATCATAACCAGCAAATCTGCTGATCCAAGTTTAACTTGTAATAAACTTGAACACCAAACAGTTTCTTCATTTCAAACTTACACCTCAAACTTACTCCTCAACTTACTTTTCACTTTCAACACCCTTATTCCATAGGAAAACCAGCCACTAATTCCCTTAAATAACATTCATATTGCTAAATCCAATGGGCACTTTTCAGACCTCATTTTACTTCACTCTTCAGCAATGATCTATGTTATGGACTACTTTGTCCTTCAAGAAACCATCTTTCTGGCAACTACCATGACCCATACCCTCCTTGTGTTCCTCTTCTCTTTCTGGCTACTTCTTATGCGCCTTGTAGAATGCCCCTACTTATTATGTTTTCTGTACCTTTATAAACCTTATAAAGAATTTATGGGAAAATTTTATTTTAAATGAATACAGAAGTGCATAGTAAAATTACCTTTATGATGTATTTTTGATCATTGGCCATATATTCAGTTAATATTAAACTGAATATCAGTTTAGAATGTTCCTAGAGGAAAAGCTGATCCACTGCTGGATGTTGTTTTCAAGATTATGATAAGGAGAGTGGTTACTATCTCTATTATGATACACAGAATTCTAAATACAGCAATTTACCACAATCTTGAATTTTGTACATTTTCTCTCATTTTCATGATAAGTTTTTTTCAGTTATTTAAATCATTTTTTTATGTTTACTTATTTTAGAGAGAGAGTGAGAGAGAGCAGGGGAGGGGCAGAGAGTGGAGGGGGACAGAGGATCCAAAGTGGGTTCTCTGTTGACAGCAGAGAGCCCTATGAGGGGCTCGAACTCACAAACTATGAGATCATGACCTGAGCGGAAGTTGGCTGCTTAACCAACTGAGCTGCCCAGGCACCCCTAAATCATTTTGTTTATCTAAGATGCCAAGTTCTTTTTTTTTTCCTTTAACAGACTTCCCATGGTCTCATTGCCCTGCTGATTCTCATTTCTCCCTAATTGATATGGTCCTCTCAAAAGCCACCTGAAATACACTTATCCTTCAAAAAAAAAATAATAATGGTTACAAGATGTGCTGTGGAGGTTAATTTCAGCAGGTTTGAAATTAGTTGGAGTTGGTTTGTTGAAACCAGATAAATCAATCTGACCAGTGGTAAAGGGGAATGTACTGATTAATAGTGTTGCTTTGTGCTATGGATCTGAGGCAAGTTACAGTCCAGCCCTACTGGCCTTGTCCCCTAAACTCACCAAGTTCAACGCATTGCTTTAGGCCTTGGCATTTCTGAGGCCTTTCCAGAGGTCTACTGAATTAGTTACACACACACACACACACACACATACACACACACACACATGCACACACACACACTGCAATCACTGTCTATGCTATTGTCCTATTTTTTTCCTTTACCACTTAATATCTAAAATTATATTATTTGTGTATGTGCTTAATTTCTATATTTGGCACTAGAAACGCAAACTCCCCATTGCCAAATTTTAAAATACACAAAAGCTTCCCCTTCTTTGCTTGAGTCACTCAGTCCTAAGCGTGTCTGTACGGGGCAAGCAGTGACAGGCCAAAGTAGCTCTGCCATGGCTGAGCTCTGTGGGTAGGAGGCTAGGGAGGTGAGAAGGGGAACAGAGCTCTTTTCTAACTACTTTCAAAGCAAAACCATAAGAAAAATAGAATTAAAAAAAGGATAAGAAATGAGAGAAAAAATAAAAAGGAGTAAAAACAAGAAAGGTGTTTCAGAGGAAAATATCCTCCCATTGGGCAGAATTAGTGGCTCATATTTCTGTAATGTTGGATCACTGTATGTTGCCAGGTGTCAAGAAAATGTTCGTACCCACTGTCATAGTAGTGAGACTTCCCTCACCCACCAAGAGACATGGGTAGCTTGGCCTAGGGAAATCTTTTGCTTCCCCACAGACAGCAGGAACAAATGGGGGTCCCCTGTGCCACAAGATAAACCAAGCCAACCAAAATAAAACTGTTGTCTTTGTCACTGAAACCACAGCCTGAAAAAATTGATCAGGACCTGCATGCTAAACCTAAAGAGATGGACTGACCTGCAACAATAAAATGTCTAAAGGACCCAGAGTCTCCTAACATAACGGACAAAAAGCTCAGGATGCAACTGAAATCACCCATCACACCAGGAGCAAGAAAAATCACAACTCAAATTAGAAAAGAAAATCAACTGACACAAACGCTGCGATGAATCAGATGTTGGAATTACTTGACAAGGATTTATTTTTATTTTTTTAAGTTTATTTATTTATTTGGAGAGAGACAGCATGAGCAGGGGAAGGGTAGAGAGAGAGACGGGGAGAGAGAATCCCAAGCAGGCTCCACACCTCCAGCACAGAGCCCGATGCAGGCCAAACCCACAAAACCATGAGATGGTGACCTGAGCCGAAACTGAGAGTCGGACGCTTAACTGACTTAGCTACCCTGGTGCCCTGCTTGACAAGGATTTTAAAGCAACCATCATAAACATGCACCAAGAATTAGTTACAGTATTATCAGAAGCAAATGGAAAAATAGGAAATCTCAGCAAACAGTGGAGACATTACAGATCAGGTACAGATTCCAGTTAGTTAACATACAGTGTAATATTATTTTCAGATGTAGAATTTAGTGATTCATCACATCCATACAACGCCTGGTGCTCATCACAGCAAGTGCCCTCATTAATCTCCATCACCCATTTAACCTATCCTCCTGCCCATCTCCCCTTTGGTAACTGTTTATTCTATATAGGTAAGAGTCTGTTTCTTGGTTTTCCTCTCTTCCCCCCCACCCTTATGCTCATTTGTTTTGTTTCTTAAGCTCCACATATGAGTAAAATCATATGGTATTTGTCTTTCTCTGAGTTATTTAGCATAATACTTCATAGCTCCATCCATATCCTTACAAATGGCAAGATTTCATTATTTTTGGTGGCTAATATTCCATTATATTTGATTACTATTATATATATACACACACACATATATATATATACACACACACATATATATATACATATATGTATACACCTATACATACACACACACACACACCTTCTTTATCCATTCATCAGTCACTGAACATTTGAGCTCTTTCCATAATTTGGCTATTGTAGATAATTCTGCTATAAACATCATGGTGTACATGCCTCACTTTAATTAGTATTTTTGTGTCTTTTGGGAAAATACCTAGTAGTGCAATTGCTGGATCATAAGGTAGTTTAATGTGGAGTCTTCTGTGCATCACTTTAGGGACAATCGTAACAAGGCTTCCTGCCTTCAGGTCAGGGCATATATTAACCTTCACTGGAACATGTAGCCCTGAGGGAGGTCATTGCATGGACATTAACAAGATGGAGGGCCAAAGATGGAGGCAGTGTTGTCAGTGCATCTACATATACACAATTGATTTTTTGCAAAGGTGCAAAATTAACCCAATGGAGGAAAGATATCCTTTTCAACAAATAGTACTGGAACAATTAAATGCCCTTTGGCAAAAAAAAAAAATCCTTGACTTAAACCTCACTCCTTATACAAAAATTAATTTAAAGTTGATCATGGACTAAAATGTAAAACATAAACTATAAAAATTTTAGGAGAACAAGAGGGGAGAAAATAATCTGGATCTAGGGTTGGACAAAAGGTTCTCAGAATTGACACCAAAAGCAGGATTTGTAAAAGAAAAATTGAGAAATTCAACTTTATTAAAATTAAAACTTTTGCTCTCTGTTAGACCAGGTGAAGACAATGAAAAGATAAGCTATAGGCTAGAAGAAGATATTTTTAAAATACATATATGACAACAGACTACTAATATCTAGAATATGAAAAGAATTCTCAAAATCCAAATTAAAAAAATGTCATTAGAAAATGAGCAAAAGACATGAACAAATATTTCACCACAAAAAATCTACAACTGACAAATGCCATAGACTAAATATTTGTGTCCCCTCAAAACTCCTATCTTGAAACCTATTCTTCCAATTTGATGGTATTTGGAGGTGAGGTCTTTGGGAGATGATTAAGTCATCCCCAATGACTTAAGTCATTAAGTCATGACTGGGATTAGTGGCCTTTAAAAATTTTGTTTTAATGTTCATTCATTTTGTGAGACGTGAAAGAGAGAGAGAGAGACAGAGACAGAGAGAGAGAGAGAGAGAGAGAGAGAGAGAGAGAGAGGGCCACAAGTGGGGGAGGGGAAGAGAGAGAGACAGGAAAACATAGAATCTGAAGCAGGCTCCAGGCTCTGAGCTGTCAGCACAGAGCCAGATGCAGGGCTTGAAATGGTGGGCCATGAGACATGACCTGAGCTGAAGTTGAATGCTTAATTGTTTGAGCCACCCAGGTAACCCTTAAAGTGCCCTTTTAAATAGACCATCAGAGGATGCAGGGAGGAGAAGGCTGTTTATGAACAGGAAGTGGGCTCTCACCAGACACTGATTCTGCTGGCTCCTTGATCTTAGACTTCCCTCCAGAATCGTGAGAAATAAATATTTGTTGTTCAAGCTACCAGTGTATGGTATTTTTATAATAGTAGTTTGAATGGATTAAGACAATAAATAAGCATATGGGAAGATATTTCCCTCTATTAGCCATCAGGGAATGCAAATTAAAACCATGATGACATATCACTACACATCTATCAGACTGGACAAAATTTAAAAGATAGCAACAACAATAAATGCTGATGGCGATACAAGGAAAGTGGATCACTCCTACATTGTTGATGGGACTGTAGAATGGTATATCCACTCTGAAAAACAATTTGGCAGTTTCATATAAAACTAAATATGCAATTATCATATGACACAGAAATTATATGCTCTTCAGTACTTGTTCCAGATAAATGAAAACTTACTTTATAAAAAATCCTGTGTGCAAATGTTCATAATAGCTTTATTCATAATAACTAAAAACTGGAAACAGGTCAGATGTTCTTTAATGAGTGGATGGTTAAACATATTGTGGTATATCCACACAAGTCAGCAATAAGATAGCATGAACTCTTGATGGACACAACAACTTGGACAAATCTCTAGGGGATTATGCCAGGCACAAAAAAAAAACAATCACAAAAGATTTCATACTGTGTGATTACACTCACATAACAATTTTTAAATGACAATATTTTAGACATGAAGAACAGATTACTGGTTACCAGGGTTTAGGGATGGTTATAAAAGGGTAACACGAGGGAACCTTTTGATGAAATTATCCTTATCTTGGCTCTGGTGGTAGATGTGTGAACCTATATCTTATAAAATTGTATAGAACTAAATACACATAAACGAACACAAGTGAGTACAAGTAAAACTTGGGAAAGCTGAACAAGATCAGTTGACTTATATCAATATCTTTTTTTATGATATTGCATGAGTTTTGCAAGATGCTACCACTGGGAGAAACAGTAAAAGGCACACAGATGTCTCTAGATTATTTCTTACAACTGCATATGAGTCTATAATTATCTCAAGGAAAATTTAAATTAAAAGAAGGAAAATGAATTATTTCCCCTAAAGGAATCCTTGGATACCTTCTCAACTTAATGTGTGAAAAAGTTTCTACAGTGTAAGCCCTGAGAATGAGGACAACTGATGAGCAAGAGGGCTGTTTCTCATTTGTGTCTCTTCATTTTCTATCCCTCAGAGGCCCCATGACAAGGTTGTCCTCCGGTCTTCCATATCCTTGATTGATCCCTTTTTCTCAGGCTCTTCAGTAAGATCTTTTTTCTCTTCCTGTAAATTCAGGTGGTCCTTAAGGCTTACCCTCAGATTTTTCTCATTCCTGTTCATTCTCTAATCATCTCTCATGACTTTGAATGTAACTGATTTCCTAATGTACAGACTTTTATATCTAGCTGGCATCTTAACATGGTCATTAGAGTAACTAATTGTCTTCATTTCATGATGGCAAACCTCCTCCCCAAACTTGCTCCTTCCCAAGTATTCTCCTCTCAGGGAATTGCATCATTAATCTCAGTCCCAAAATGTCATCTTTAACTTACATTTCTTTCTCTTACTTTTCTTCTTTTTATATTTCTCTTACTTTACAATTAAGCAGCAAATCCTATTGGCTCCATTTTCAAAATATATACTACACCTGGCCAATTTTCCTTGCCTCTTCTACTGCCACTCTAGTCTAAACTATTTCCATTGCTCCCTGGTTTCACCACAAAAAGATAACCTAACTGGCCCCTTATCTTCCATTCTTGTTCTCCTAGAGCTTATTCCTCCCATGGCATCCAGAGTAACCCTTTGCTTTAAAATGTTAAGTCAGGGGCTCCTGGGTGGCTCAGTTGGTTAAGTGTCGAACTTTGGCTCAGGTCATTATATTGCATTCCTGGATTCAAGCCCCACATCAGGCTCTGTGCTGACGGCTCAGAGTCTGGAGCCTGCTTTGGATTCTGTGTCTCCTTCTCTCCGCCCCTCCTCCACTTTCTTTCTCTCTCTCTCTCTCTCATAAATAAATGAACATTTTAGTTTTTTATTTTTTTATTTTTTTTATAATTTTTTTAACGTTTATTTATTTTTGAGACAGAGAGAGAGAGAGACAGCATGAACAGGGGAAGGTCAGAGAAAGAGGGAGACACAGAATCCGAAACAGGCTCCAGGCTCTGAGCTGTCAGCACAGAGCCCGACATGGGGCTCAAACCCACAGACTGTGAGATCATGACCTGAGCTGAAGTCAGACGCCTAACCAATTGAGTCACCCAGGAGCCCCAATAAATGAACATTTTAAAAAATAAAATAAGATGTTAAGTCAGATCATGTCACACTACTTGCTTGGAATCCTCCAATGACAACTACCACATCTAGGATACAATCATATTCTATTCTGTGGCCTACACAGCTTTGTTTACATGGTTACCAACCTTGGATGCATTTCTAATCATTTGTGGACCTGATGCCTAGGGAGGTGATCATGTGAGCTTTATCTCACATATGTACACAAGTACATTTTCCCTTCTAGATATACTAGACATTTCATTTTGGGTGATCCATGAAATCTTTTCATATATAAATTTTCAAGACTTTAGTACACTTTATTCTTGTTTGTATTCTTTCATCAATTCCAGTAACTGGCACAGTTTTGCCACTACTAAAGAGTTTGATTGACTGATTAATTGATTGATTATAGCCATGATATGACCCCCAAATTTCTAAGCCCTAAAATTTTCCATTATAATTAAAGTTTTGCAATTTTTAAAATTTTTATGTCCATGTTGACAATATGTATGTTTCCTATTAATCCTTTGATTTCAACTATTTCTCTGTTGTAACACATGATTCAGGGATATTGCTTAGAAGATTCAGACTTGTAAAGTTGAGGAATGTGGACTTTAGATGTACTTTGACTTCTATCTCTGTCATTTATTCCCTAGCTTTGATGATGTAACCATCTCCCTGAGGCTCAATTTCCTCATCAATAAAACAATACTTACAAAATTTCTAAGTGATTATATCTAGCACATAGTATCCTTTCAATAAATGTCAATTATAATTATTACTTGTGGTTAACTCATAACTTGTTATGTCAGAATGAGAAATAATTCTACATGAAGCTTAGTTCTTAGATTTTCCTTTTGTCAATAGCATCAAAAGATAAGGGTTAGGAGATGCTTGGGTGGCTCAGTTGGTTGGGCAGCCGACTCTGTTGACCTCACAATTTGTGTGCTTGAGCCCTGCATTGAGCTCTGCACTGGCAGTGCAGAGCCTGCTTGAGATTCTGTCTTCCTCTCTCTCTGTCCCTCCCAATCTTGTGAGCGCATGCACACACACTCTCTCTCTCTGTCTCTCTCTTTCTCAAAGAAGATAAATAAACTGTATTAAAAAAAGCATAAGACTATGGGGGACGGGGGAAATAAGAGAAAGGGACTTAAATCAACTGGTTTTTACCATAAATAAAACTTGAGCAAGCATTTTGATGTTTTCTGCTCCTTTTTTTTCTTTTTGCAAAAGATTTAATTACAAAATAATTTGTTCTCAATGATTTTGCTGTTTTTGTAAATTTTTTTTGGTTTATTTTTGAGAGAGAGAGAAAGACAGAGTATGAGCAGGGGAAGGGCAGAGAGAGAGACACACACACACAGAATCCGAAGCAGGCTCCAGGCTCTGAGCTGTCAGCACAGAGTCCTACATGGGGGCTCTCATGAGCCAGGAGATCACGACCTGTGCCAAGTCAAACATTTAGCCTACTGAACCACCCTGGTGCCCTACAATGATTTTGCTGTTACACACATCATGGCACTGATCTTTCTGGCTCTCTCATCTTTAAGATTGTTATTACCTTTCCAGCTTATCATCTCATAAGGTTTTCTGTTTCAAAACTGTGCTTTCTTTCCCACTAATGTTACTCTGTCTTAGTGACATGTAAAAGAAACCCATAATTAATCTTACTGTTTATGGAAAAGTGTTAATTTGATGGGATCCAATGGCTAACCAAGTAACAGATTTTATCCTCCATATATCAGAAGAGAAAATGGTCTACACCTCCCCCTCTGTCCCCACAGCCTGTCTTGACAAATTTTATTGATTCTGTTGAATAACAAAATGCACAATCTTTTTAGTAGCCATCATCTGTAAGTTCCCAACTCTTTTGGGAGCTTTGTTGGTATAATCTGAAACTGGCCCCATACACAGAAGGCAGGGAGAGACCAAAGAAAGCAGCAGGCCATTCCAGGTTGGTGGGTGGTAGTTTTCATAATAGCAAAGGTAACTTACATATGAGGCTTATCTTGGACAGTAGCAAGACAAATGGATCCACACATTCTCCCTCCAGATCTTAAAAGCTTATAAAGAAGTCCTAACTGAGCTTAATAAATATACAGTGTGGGTGTTTTCAACCCCACATCACCATCTCAAGGTTCTATCCTTGGGGCAGCCTCTGGGAATGGGAAAAGGAAAAGAATGGGACCCACATTCTAAGGACCAGCAAGGGACCAAGGAGCCTCTGAGTGCCAGGATCCAGCTCATTAGTCAAAGGGCGGTAAAGTGTTTTTTATCATGTTCCCCGACAACATCATCCCTAGGATCAGAAAAACCATACTGCTCACACCCTGAGCTGTTTCCATAACTATTTAATAAGGTGACTCATAAGCAGTAAAAGATACTGTTTCAAGATCATCGTTGGAATTTATGGGATTTATAGAGATTATGTGTTATCTCAGTGAGGTCACTAAGAACCTCTGAAAAAGTCACACAGAATATCAATAAATACATATTTTAACTAACATCTGGTCTGTATACTCTCGCTAACTTATTTTAAAATTAATTGCCATTCTTTTTTTCTGAATCATTTGTTCCCTATAAGATAGCCATTTATCTCACTTTACTTATTTATTTTTACTTTATTTCACCCACCCGTTAAAAATAAAAACACAGGCAGGAATTTTTTAATGTTTTGTTCACTGCAGTTTCCTTAAGACCTAGGACAGTGCCTAGTACATAGTAGGAACTTTCTATATTTCTGTGTATCAAATGAATGGATTTGACATTATCTACTTTAAATGTTATAAATATAAATAACATTTTATCTTTAATAATTAGACATATAATTCACTAAGATCTTGCTTCCATTAAAAAAGTTATCTTTCCTGCTAACTGACCATCTAAAGTCCTTTGCCCATAGAACTTTGGATATTCAAAAGGTATATATGTGTGTGTATGTATATATATATATATATCTTCTTGACCTACTGAAATCCATATGAATGATAGAAAAGCAATACTTAACAAACTATGAGACCAAATATATAAATATTTTCAAAATTTTACAGTGCCAAGAGATGGATTTCCTAATCCAAATATCTACCATCCATGAAAATTATGCTGTTAGGCCATGTATTCTTTTTTTTTTTCTTATTACTACTAATCTTGAAGAAAATGTAGGCTTTAGGAAAGGATTTCTGAAAATAACCAAAAACAGAAAGAATACATTTCAACACTTCTGGATCAAAAACATGCTCATTAGTCATTATTTCTTAGCCAAGAAGAACATTGAGTTGAAAATACTTCAAAGAAAGAAATGACAGATAATGCTGACTCTCATGAGGGTTTACAAGAAACACAGCAAAAGTCTTCCTGTTTGTGTGGCATTATATCAATATTTAGTATAATTTAGCGTGACACAAATACAGATCTTCATATTTTCCTTTTCTGAAAAGCCTCTATATTGTTTAACTAGCATGTTGAATTAGACTGTGCGACTCTCTAAATTAGCTAAGTGGTTCTACAATGGTGCCACTGAATCTAGGCTGCCACGCAAGTGCCAACTCAGCACGATTTCTGAATAGTTGGTAAATGAAGCGTCAAAATTCTGGAGTTTAAAATGAAAGCACTTCCTTAACAAAAATCATCTCAGAACTACACGTCTGTTACAATAATAATTTGAGGGAAGATACTTTGACATTTGAAAGAGAAAGGACAAACATTTAATTAATTGAATCATAAAAGGTAGTTATGGAATATTTTCAGTTAGTACAACACTATACTACCTGTATGGTAAATATAAAAGAAGAATATGCAGAAAGGGATTACATGGAGTCCCTCTTCTTAAGGATGTTTAAAAATAACTGAATGGCACAAGAGGACAAGAAAGACAAGGATGAATTGCATCATTCATGCCCTCCTCTGGCGGCAAGTCCTTGGAGGAAGTTCTAAGGTTCCATCTAGAAAGAAAGTGATCTGATCAATTCATTCATAGGAAGAATGTCTCTCTGATGAGTAGTTTTATTTTGAAAAACTGGAAGAAATCATTAAATATGAAAATAAATCTCTAGTGATAAAAGACCTGGTGTTAGGGACTCAGAAGTAGAGACTGTGTCTGACCTGAGTGCTCCAATAGGTCCAACCCATGACTCTTCCCTAGCAATAGGCAGCTAACTGTCAAGGGAGTAGATCACAGTGGGGGAGAATTAAAATGCTGCCTGATATCACAACTTAACAAATGGAAGTCACAGAAGGGGAAAAATGTAGCTGTCTTTATCATGACAGAAAATAAAATATAATA
The DNA here is from genome assembly GCF_027475565.1 of Acinonyx jubatus. Taxonomy (NCBI): domain Eukaryota; kingdom Metazoa; phylum Chordata; class Mammalia; order Carnivora; family Felidae; genus Acinonyx; species Acinonyx jubatus. The sequence goes on from NC_069385.1 coordinate 40,228,805, forward strand.
CATAAATCCACAGCGAATGGTGAAATATGCCACAGTACTTTGTCTTTTATGAAAGTGTAAACATGCAAATCTTTCATCTAGAAAGAAACCAGAAAAAGAAAGATGAACTATCAGCATCTCCTCTTGAAGGGAATTTTGGGCTGTCGGATCAACCTATAGCTTCCCCATCATAATACCTCTACATGTCCTCACTTGGTGTATCTGTGTGCACGGTGTCCAGAGTGTGTGATAATTTGTGTATAATATAATACACTTAAATGCCACTGTTCATGCTCTGAATCCACAGATGACACTTGATTAATGCCTTCTTGGACCAAATAGGGGTAGGACAATCACTTGTGTCCAATAACCCATGTTCAGTAGAGCTTCCTATGAATTAATTAATTTGGTCAAATAATTATATATTTTAGGAAATGTGCTAGAAAATACATAGATGAATATGACAACATTACTCTATTTGACATTCTCAAACTAGCTGAGGATAGACACAGTAAGAACAAAACATGAAACAGATTCTGAGAAATGCCTAGTAAACATATTCAGAGTAGAAGAAATAATAAATTTGTTGAGAGAAGTCAGGAACACTTAACAGAGGAGGTGATTTTTAAGAAAACTTTTACAGGAGAAAGAAACATTTAATGTGCACTATATTTTTGTAGTAATTTGGATGTTGTTTGAGTGTTTCATGAAAGGATTCTTTCTGCCAACTAAATTATTTATGCTCAGAAATGATACTATTTTTCTTTTGAAACAGTCTCAATAGCTAACATATATTTGGCATTCGCCATTAATACTTGGAGTTTCTATTTCTGTGAATAGAGTACTAAGCCAGTGATATGTACTGACTTGTGATTTTGATGAGGCACAAATTTGAATCACAGCTTTATGAGATGGCTGTGTGGGCATGGCTCATGTAGGTGAGCCTGGTGACTTTCCATTTCCCCCAATCTGGCATGGATTTGTTGTAATTTAGTATCTGTGACATCAGCAGTAATTCTCCTGCTGTGAAAAGAATTTCAACTTCATCTAGCTACACTAATAATATAAAGAGGTACATAATAGTATGTATTTTATTTTAGAAGTGAAATTTACCTTAATAACTTTACAATTTCTGTCCCGTATTATTGAATCAGTTAAACATTTGAAGTTACTCCTTAACAAGTTCAGTTATATTTTAAACAGTTTTGTAGGGAATATAATACATTAAAATATCATTGGCAGATTTGAGGAGTCACAATAGTCTGTATTATTTCCTCAGACAATGTCAAGTATATTTCATACTTCCAAACCAAAAGGAATCAACATATTCTGGCTAAGTGGGAAAGATAAAAGCAGAAACATTTTCATATGAATCGTTATTTTTCAAAGAATCTTCATAATTGCACTAATTGCAATTCCTAGTTCGGCCATATGTATGGGCATAAACAACCAAAATTAAATATATATATATATATATATATATATATATATATTCTAAGTGGCAAACTAATTGTTAATAATGACAAATTTCACAGTTGGGGATTTTAATCCTTATGTATCTGTGAAGACTAACTTGTAAAATGTTTCAAAGACTTTGATTGACATTTAGTAACTGGCTAGCCTATTACTTCACTAATGACAAGACAATCATAGCTCTCTCAAAGGTAAAGTATTTATTATGTAAGCACTAAAAGGAGTTCCCATTTGAAATTATTTCACAATGATGATTAAGGAATTTGAACCTTAGTATTTAATTTGAGTTATCAAAATTCACTACTATTATGCATGTTGCTATAATTTAATTTCACAAAATATTTTATATCAGTAAAAAGACATTCATTATTTTGTTCTAGGACATTAATTTTCTTCTTAAATATGGCCAAATTATTATGCTACTAGGATATATGCAAATATAATCATGAGCAGAGAGTAAACAGATATCCTTAAATGAATGCTGAAAGCTGTCCCCGATCGGGCACTTGTAAGGGAGGTTATTGTAATTGTGTTCTGTTTTCTTAATGTCAGAATATGTTGCAGTCAAAAAATATTAGTAGTATCTGATTGTTATTGATTTAAACTTAAAACTTTAAATATGAACATTCTCTCTGTCAATACGTATTTTAAGTATTTCTGTTAGCTATGTCTGCTAGGGTCACAAGACAGCAGTTCCTCTGGTTCACTATTACCCCATGAGTGTTTTTTTTCTAGGCAGAACAACAACAACTTTGTATCTTTCCATAGCAGACTGTTCTAGGCTTTCCGTGGTTTGTCTTTGGATTTTTTTTAAACTTTTACTTTTTAAAAATTTTTTGTTAATGCTTATTTATTCTTGAGAAAGAGAGACAGAGACAGAGCACGAGCAGGAGAGGTACAGAGAGAGGAGACACAAAATCTGAAGCAGGCTCCAGGCTCTGAGCTGTCAACACAGAAACCCAGCGGAGCTCAAACTCATGAACTGTGAGACCATGACCCGTGCCGAAGTTGGATGTTTAACTGACTGTGTCACCCAGACGCCCCTAAATAAATAAATTATTTATTTATATTTTGAGAGGGAAAGAGAGAGAGCACAAGCAGGGAGAGTAGGGACAGGGAGAGAGAGAGATTCCAAAGCCGGATTTGCACTGCCAGCATGGAGTCCAATGTGGGCTTGAACTCATAAAGCCTGAGAAATGACCTGAGCTGAAACCAAGAGTCAGAAGCTTAACCGACTGAGCCACCCAGGCGCCCTTGTCTTTGGATTTTTTTAAAAAAATTTAACATCTGCTACCTTTAGTCTCCCGAGACATGAAAAAAATAATAAATATGTACTGTTTTTACATATTACAATATGTTTTTAATATATGAAAAGGGCAGGTATGATACATGAGACATAGAGGAGTCCAATCTAAAGGCTATAACGGTGACGATCAGTTTGAACTAATCTTGTTTTATCTCTCAGCTGGCAGGTAGAAAAGGACTAATTTTTACTCAAGTCCAGGGAGACCATGAGGTGTGATGGGGTGCTCCCTGCATTTAAAATCATGAAACAAAATTCAGTTCTACCTCTGCCATTTGATGACTGTGTAACATTGGCAGTACTTGGCTTCCTTAAGCCACCAATCTAAAGGTTCTATAAATTGAGGATAAAAATTCTTCAGATCAGCAGTATAGCATTAAATGATTAAGAGGGTGGATGAGAGAGCCAGCCTCTCCGAATCTGATTTCTGGCTCTGCCCTACACTAACTGTGTGATGTCAGGCAAACTGTGTCATTTCTCTGTGCCTTGGTTTCATCATCCATAAAAGGAAGATGATAATAGTAATAACAACAACAACAGCAACAACTTATTTCTCAGTATTGTGAGGATAAAATGAATTTGTATCCATGACATAGTAAGTCCTCAATGAATATTATTTTTATTTTTAACAGTATTTTTATTCAGAGGGCTGTTGTAAGAATTAAGAAAAAACACAGACATCTTAAAATCAAAGCGTGACACAAACTTGAAATAGTAGTATACAACAAAGTAAATTTGACAGAGCCATTTTGTATCTATTATTAAGAATCACTGATTGGGTTTATGTATATAATTAATTACCCATACTAATCTCTTAGCGATTTGTTGCATTTTGTATTTACATTTTCACTTAACCCCAAAGAGTTAAGATAGCTATTCAAAGCACCAATGTTCTGATTTTGGCAACAGTTTTCAAAACTTATTATTAATTCACAAAAGTTGGCATTAGACCATGAACTTCTTCAGAAATAATTACAAAGCAGGAGCATTCAGCTGCCTCAAAAATAAATTCAGCTTTCTTCCTAAAAGAGGAGGATTTTAAAATAAAATGCTTTCCTTTTATCTTTAAATTGATTTGGGGGATATTATAAATTCTGTTTTTTTTAAGAATCAATCAAACATAATCTCAATTAACTGTACATAGAAATTCCAATAAATAGGGATAAGCTTTCAAAAATTACCATGTTGGTCACCACAAAAAAAAAAAAAAAAAGAATCTCCACAGAATTAGATATGTCCTTGCACAATATTATAGGTTTAAATATACAATTCAGATTCCAGAGCTATTATTATGGTCTCAAAGTCTGAGACTGAAACTGAAAGATGCACTTCAGCTGCAAATATGTAGCAATTATCATGAAATGAACTTCATTTCACATTTCTGCTAATCACCATGGTAACCTGCATTCAATGGATTGTTTCTGGGAAATATTCCAGACTCTATCAGACATTTTTAGTTTGGAAGGCTAGAATATCTTTACTTACTTGGTTGCTTATATTGTTTTTAGTAATATATAATGTCATTATAATAAGAATGTTCTAGAATATTGAAACTGATAAGTCCAATTTAGGAGCATATAATAATAAGGATCCTAGGCTATAGGGCAAGAAGAATAATTGACTAAGAATATTTACCAATAAGACTGCATAAATATGTTAATTAATCCATGAACTTACAATTTTATATAGTATCTTAAATTATCTAAATTCAACATATATCTTGATTGTTGATAAAACATACAACGTCACCTGTGCACTTTTAATTCTATTCAATATAACATTGAGTTTTATAGATAAAATGATACAAAGAATTTCCCATTCAGCTATAGGACAAATGTTTATTATGACAATTGAATTGTTGAAAAAATATATTATCTTAGCATACATATCAAAAGAATGATGGGTGTTGGCAGTGGAATAGTATCACCATTCTTATGCCTATGTATGTAGCTTGGGAGAAAACCTATATGTCAGACTCAGAGAACCAGAACACCAAGAGGGAGGGAATCCATAGTTCACATTTTCCAAAATGTAGGTAATAGCAGAAAATAGATGCCTGGACATCAGGTTGAGTAGTGATACTTCAAGTGGCCAGCCAGCAAACTGTGACCAGTCTGTGACGGGAGAAACAACTTGTGCAAGACGGTACAATAACTCTCTGCCTTTACAACAAAGAAGTCTCACTATGGAAAAAAAAAAGTCAGCTGAATTAAGTGTACACTTACTGATACAGTAAATTTATATCTGCCACAAGGCCTTTATTTCATTGCAGACTGTGAATAGCTTGTAGACTGGCAGTGGATGAAGAAATGATCACTTAACAAATGCTTCAGAGGCAGTGTGGAAAATGAAGACTGAGTAATGACCTCTGAACTGTAAACAAAATTTAATTAGGGAATTTGGTTTCTGTTTCAATCTATAAGGAATTTAGAAATCATCAGTTCTCTCTTTACAAGAAAAAGCTAGACATACTGTGATTGACTTTTCTTGGATCCATCAAAGAATTGAGGTTACAGGCCACCACCCCAAAAGCTGGAGAGTCAGGCAAACCCAGAGAGTCACAGCTAGAATCTGCTTATCTGGACAGAGGCTGCTGGAATTATAAATGGGCAGAAACTCTTTATTTTTAAAAGTTTATTTTATTTTTGAGAGAGAGAAAGAGAGCAGGAGAGGGGAAGAGAGAGGGATACAGAGGATCTGAAGCGGGCTCTGTGCTGACAGCAGAGAGCCCCATGCAGGGTTTCACCATGAGATCACGACTTGAGCCAAGGTCAGAAGCCTTAACCAATTGAGCCACCCAGGTGCCCCATGGGCAGAAACTCTTAAATGGTAATACTGATAAATTGCTTGAAGCTGAATATGGATTAGTTGTGAGAGCAGGAAGCTCCTGGAGCCACAGTCTTAGGGATGTCTTCATATTTCATAGGCATTGGTTCAAAAAATCCTACCAGTTATTCACAGTGAAGAGCAGAGGAAGATCCCTTTAGTTCTGACAGAGGTAGAAGAAGCATAACCATAGACCCATGGTTTTGTCCATAACAAAGCTCTACTCACCAAGGGGAATGACTTACCGGGGCCTTCTTTTAACAGAAGCCATCAGAAAAGGACATGCCCCTCATCCCAATCCTCTCTAGCTTTCCTATCTCACTAAAAGAGAAAGGAGCTATATAAAAAGAAACACTTTTGATGTCACTGGCCAGAGACACAGACTCGTTAAAAGACAGATTCCTCCTCCACGTCTTACCATCACACACCAATAGGCTCCAGTTGAGTACAAGTGCAGTGCAGCTGAAATATCTGCAAGACGCTGCCTGTCTTTTGGAGTATTTAGGGAAAACCAAAGTTAAGAAGGGAAATTATGGGTGGAAATATGGCCCCCCCTCCTAATTTATATGTTGAAATTTTAACCCTAATATGTCAGAATGCAACGGATTCAAAGATAAGAACTTTAAGAAGTAATGAACATAAAATGCAGTCATATGGGTGGGTCCTAATCCAGTATTACTCATGTCTTTAAAGAAGAGATTAGACGGACACACAGAGGAAAGATCATGTGAAGACCCTGAAGGAAGACGGTCATCAACAAGCCAAGGAGAGGCCCTAGGAAAAACCAACCCTGGAGACACCTTTATCTTGCACTTCTAGCCTCCAGAATTGTGAGAAGGTAAATGCCATCTTTGCCATATTAGTTTCTCATTTCTAGTGAGCTTCTTTCTGGGGTTTTTTACTGATTATTTTCTCAAACGCTGTGCAAACATCATAATTTTAAATTACTAAAGGATTATCATTAGGCTTGTCATTGGCTTAAGGAGACCAGTATCTTCCATACCACTATTATTTTCCAAATTTATTCTTAGCTCTTCGATCTTACATATGAAATTTAACATTATTTTGTCACATTCCATGGAGAGCTCTGTTGGTATGTTGAGTGGCATTTATTTGATTATAGAGACGAAATATGGGGAGAATTAACATTAAAGTATTGCATCTTCCAATCCATGAATGTAAGATAGTTCTCCGTTTTTATAGGTCTTCTTCAAAAATTTTAAATAAAGTTCTTTAAGTTTATTTAAAAAAGTCTTGCCCATTTTTGTTAGATGTAATCCTGGGTTTCTTATAGTTTTTGATGCTATTGTCAATAGTGTCTTTTCAAAAACTACATTTTCTCTTTTTTGCTAGTTTACTGAAAATCAACTTTTTTTGGTACATTGATTTTATAGACTAAAGGTCTCCTCTTCCTTCACTTTTTCAATTAAAATTTATTAAACATTTTCAGTTGCAAAGGAGACATAGTGCTGGGGTTTTAGAGGCTACAAAGATAAGACACACATAAACTGATAGGAAGTTAACAACATATTTAGAAACAATTTTACTTGGATTTGTATTATTCTTGTTACTTCCATAATTCTCCATTACACTAAATCATCATGGAAAAAATATAATTATTTATATATTTTTAATCTTATTATTACATAAATTAATCTGTTAGTGTGATTTGTGAACTTTTTTGAGTAAAATGATCTTATTGTTTTCTAGTCTAGACTTTATTAGCAGAACAATTGGATATGAACAATGTTAAGCTATTAAGAACCTATTGATAGGTCAAGAAAATGCCATTCTCTCAATAAAAGATGAGAACTTCATGAGTTATTTGGATTTATGAGTATGGATTAGGGCTGAGACATCTATATACCAGGCTTTTGCAAGACCTTTTTGAAACCACTTGTACGTTTTTATCTGCAACAAGGCTACCAAGGTTAAAGCTTGTAGTCTTAAAATTATAGACAATGCCAGTAGGCCTATTATGAGCCCATAATGTAATCTCATAAATCATTTCCAAATGTTTAAACAATTTTGGCTTTGACTTTTCTCATTATACTGTATTGGTTAAGTGCACAGGATTTGAGTTAGACTTTTATTCTGATTTCACCTTTGTAGCTTCCTGCTGGTTGTAAAACCTGTGTTCTTGCATGTTTATAGCATCTTGCTTATGGTCTTTATGTTTGACAGTCAAGATGGCAAGATATAAAATTCTTGACTGATATTTTTCTTCCTTTGTATATCATAAATATGTTGCATTATTTTATACTGGTATGACTTAGTGTAAAGAAATCTAATGTTAACCTGGTTTTCTTCCCTATACAAATGACTTAGTCTTCTTTCCTCTGCCCAAGTAATTATGTCCTTATTTTCAATTTAAAAAATATTTTCTCAATTGAATTCTGAGTTAATTTTACTAGGTACAATTGGAATTAAATCTTTACTGTGATCTTGCATCCTGTAAGTCTTTAATGGAGAATATAACTTTCCTTGAGGACATTGAAATATATATTGATTAATTAAGAAGTATACCATGGACTTGAGTAGCAATACTGAATGTTGTAAAGCTAAAACTAACCTGCACATTCAATGAAATCATAAAGTATACATACTTTTTTTTAATAAATTTAAATTCATAACTATCAAGAAAAATTTTAGAAGGAAATGTACAGAGGGAAATTTTTGCTTGCAGATATCCAGATATATGATAAAATTCTACTAAGTAAAACAGAAAGCTCTTACAAGAGGAATAAATAAACATTCAATGTAACACAATAAATAAAGACTTAAAAAAATAAAAACTAAAAGCAGAAACTTTTATATGTAATACCTAGAAATTTAGGTGATAAAATTGGTGTGTAAAATTAGCAGGCAATAATAGCTTATTTGATAAATCAATTTATCAGAAAACAATATTAGAAAATGTTGCCTCCAATACAAAATACATAAAACTATAAAGAAAATTAATACTTTGACTACATCTGAAATAAAATAATATGACAGTGGCTATTGTAGAATAGTTGAAAAGACAAATGATAGATGGAGATAACATGTTTTAATATATATGATAGGAAGGGAGTAGTACCCAATTATAGATATAGAATTTCTAGTAGACATGAAAAAATAGTGGAAAAATTTACTAATGAGCAAGTCACATAACAAGAATTAGGTAGAATTTATTATAAAATAATAATGATACCACTTTTCATTCTTCTGATTGACAAAGATAAGGAAGTTTTATGATATCAAGTATTGGTAAGGATGTATAGACAAGGGAGCTCATACTTTGGGTGGGTATGAATTGGTTCAAACACCTTGAAGGGCAGGATTTTTTTTTATAATTTAACTTGTGCATTGCCTATGAGCTAGCAATTTTACTTTCTTAGGAACATAACACACCTACACACCATGCACGTAGATTGTTTATTCTGTGATTTTAATAGGGAAAAATTGGAACAAGTTATATCGGTTAATCATGGAATATCAAGTAAATTGGAATAGCTATAATACTTAAGATAATAAGATACAGTTAATTCTTGAATGATGCAGGATTTGGAGGCGCCAACCTTCTATCCGGCCTTACACTAAAGTAATCTATGTATGACTTGAATCCCCCCAAATATTACTTATAGCCAACTGTTGAACAGAAGGCTTACTGACAGCATAAGGTCAATTAACAATATTTTGTATGTTTTATGTATTATATACTATATTCTTATAATAAAGTAAGTAGAGAAAAGAAATGTTATTAAGAAAATCATAAGAGAAAATACATTTATAGTACTAGTATACTATTTGTTGAAAAAAATCCACATGTAAGTGGACCCATGCAGTTTAAACCTGTGCTGTTCAAGAGTCAACTGTATATAATAACTAACAACTTTCAGTGCTTGCAACTGATGAGATTCTACCCTAGCTCTTTAAACAACTTAACTTATGTAATTCTTATAACATCCCTGGGAAGGTTGAGATTATTCCAAATTTATAGGTGTGGAAAGTGAAGGGAAGAAAGGTTAAACAACTCAACCAAGATAATGGATAATAAACACAAGAGTCAAAATTTTTACTGAGACAGTCTAGTTCCTACAGCATTGTTTAATCATAACCACTGTGGGTTTTCATTTCCTAAGGCTGCCCAAATAAAACACCACATACCGAGGGGCTTAAAATGCTAGAAACGTGTTCTCTCACAGTTCTAAAGTCTTTAGAAGCCCCATATCAAAATGTCAACAGGGCCATGCTTCCTCTGAAGGCTTTAGAGAATACTTCTGTGCCTCTTTCTCACATCTGGTGGGTGTGGACAATCCTTGGCGTTCTTGGCTTACAGCTGCATCGCATCACCTGCTGCCTCTGTCTTAGCTTAGCTGTTTTCCCTGTGCATGTGTCCCTTGTCCAAAGTTTTCTCTTCTTACAGGGGTACTAGTCTTTCCACCTTAGGTCCACCTTAGTCCAGTATGACTTCATTTTAAGTTGATTACACATATGCAAAGACCTTATTTCCAAGTAAGTCACATTCACAGATTCCAGTTTAACTTGAATTTGGGTGAGGACACTATTCAATGCAGTAAACCATGCTATAAAGTTCTCCTAGACATATTTTAGAACAACAGGATGAAAGTTGACATGTGATTGGTACAGTGACGCTATTGATACTAATGTCTTCTCTGAGATGCCCCCATAGAATAATCCAATATTCTGTTCTATGAACATACAAGTATAAACAGAAAAAAATACTGAAAATAAGCCAATAAATTAGCTGGAGAGAATGAATGTTTGGTCACATGGGGAATGTTCCAGAATTTTAAAGAATCCAGGTGGAAGATATGTTTTTACCAAATACTGATTTAAACTCTTAGACTGGAATTGGAGCAAACGTATCTTAAGTCATTGGCTATAAACTTTTGAGAACATTGGTGAAGACGAGTTGGACTATTTCAGGAGCACTTATAGTTTATTATGACATTGGAGAATACTTTGAAATATTTAAAATTACCTTGGTAATATCTGGGTAGCCACAAAGGCCATAAACTGCATTTCTAAAAGAATAAAATCTGTTTCTCATTGTAGAAGCCAGAGCTTCTGCTGATGATGTTTACGTGATGGGTCAAAGCATGTTTTTCCAGCTTCCCACGACTAGATGAAAATTCCATGAGCTGAGCAGAGCAACAAAGTAGTCATATGTTTCTGTGCAGAAGGACTGCCTAAGAACCAAATCACCATGAGAAGTCCTTCTTTTAGACATCAACCATAGTTGGCCTAAAGATGACACAGAAACATGCACAGACTGCAAGGGAAAAAGGCAGTTTAGTGGGTATCAGTGTGGGCCAATAACCAGAGAACAGATGACAGGTGAGAATTTCTCAGAAGAAAGCTTTGTGGAAAGATGACTGTTAAGAAACAGGTACATGTTAGTTATTCTTGGATAGTAGATGAACACTGTGCACCTCCTAACACCAGCCCACCTCCCCCCCCGCCCCCATTTACATATTACCCTAGAACAAGGGGATTGAGAAAAACGTGACTGTACCCTCACTGATCCTGGGAGGAATCCTCTCATAGTGTATATGTGTATCAAGTCATCATGATGTGCCCTTTATAAATCTTATTTTTTTTGTTAATTTTATCTCAATAGATCTGAAAAAAAAAGACATTAATTAATTGGCTAATCCTAGTGTTCTCCACCCAGTGGAGATTAAGTTTAAGACAATTGAAGTGGAGTGGCAGATAAGCCAAATGTTTTATAAGACTACATCAGATAAAAGATAGCTCATTTGAAAAGCATGTATACAATGACCACTTCCAAGTATTTAGGCTTAAAAAATAGTTGTTTCCATGTAGTAGATAGTAACACAAAATGTAAATTTAATAATAAAACAAAATGAGATATTTTGCATATTCAGGTGTGTGTACTGAGATTCTTATCTCTAACCTGATAACAAGGTTACCACAGGGGAGAACTCAGGGATTGAGGAGTTATCTGAAATATTTTAGTTTTTTACAAAGAGAAGGTATTAATATAGTACTTACAGAATTAAATTATGTTATAATTCTTTTTTTTTTTTTGCTTCTTTTTGTTCTTTAGCTTTATGTGGAAATGTAAATACACATTATAACCTTTTAGGTATTTTACTAATTTTACTAATCTGTAACCTCTGCCTTTTGAACAGCCATATAAAACTGATGATATGGAGTGTGTGCTATAGAGTACATATCATTATGAGAAAAGACCTTTTCATTTTCTCCCCTCACCCTTTATCCTATTCTTGGAGAAACTGAATAGAAGTAAAATTAGTTAGCAGCATTTCTTCAACAAAATATCTTTTGGGCCCTGACTATGTGTCAGGTCTCATCCCGGCACTGAAGACAGATAGAACAATGAAGAAAATAAAGTCCCTGCATTGGTGGAGCTTTTGCTTTAGTGGGGCAGATTCAAACAATAAACAGACATAGTTGGGAAGAGATATGAGTAAAAATTAAAGAAAAGATACAAAGAAAGGGGAGGGTAATTGAAAGTGTGATTTTACACAACCTGATAAGATGTTTCTTGTCAGGAGACATTTGAACAGAACCCTGAAAGAAATTGAGTAAGTGTGGTAGTCAGCCTCCTTAGAGAGCCCCTAGATGATCCTTGCCTCCTAGTATCTACACACACGCTTTAGGGGACACTGATGCTTTAATGACTTGCACTGATTTCAGAACTGGTCTGATTGACAACAGAGTGCGGCCGAGGTGATCATGTGGGACTTCTGAGGCTGAATCAGAAACAGCAATGTGGATTTCACTTCAGACTCTTGTATCCCTCACTCTGAAGAATTCAGCTGCTGCATTGACTACAATCAAGGAATTTGGGGGAGAGTCTTGTGTCAGAAGGCACTGAGGTCTCCCTCAGAGTCAACTTGCCAGGCATGTGATTAAGCTTACAAATACCTCCTGTTCCGTTAAAGCTGTAGATAACTGCAGTACTGGCCAATGTCCTGAACTGCAACCACAGGAGAGGGCTGAACCACCTACCAAAGTCACTTCTGAATTCCTGATCTATAGAGAGAACTGTGAGATAATAAACATTTGTTTCTTCACGTCGCTACTGTATGGGGTAACATGTTACGAAGCATAGATGACTAACGTAACAAGCTTTCTGGGGGAGAACACTCCAGCAAGAAGCCGTTCTCGTAAGGGTCTTGAGGCAATAGCCTGCATAACTTCGAGAAACAGCAAGGATAATGAAAACATTGCAGCAGAGCAGCGAATGAGGTCAAAGAATGTAAGTCTTGCAGGCTGTGGTAAAGATTTTGACCTTTACTTGAATGAGATGGAAAGCTCCTGGAAGGTTTTGAAGAAAAGTAGGGTCATAATTTCATTTGTTACATTCCATTTATGGCATTGGCTGCTATATGGACAATCGATGACAGAATGGACTCTAGTAGGGGACGGGTGGAAAGAGGGAGACCAGTTGGAAGACTATTACAGCTAGTGTAAGCATGCAGTGAAGATGGCAGGCTTATTTCCTCTTATCTGGTGGGTTTTAACTCCACATTTTATTCTTGGATTCCATATTTTAACTGAGAGTAACCGATTTTTTTCTGAAGTTAGTTTGAGTTACTTGATTGGGTTTGCAATCAATCAAACAATAATATAAATGTAATGAAATTTATATATATTTTTTAAATAAGCCATTATATGGGTAAAATTTAATTTTGGGAAGAGACTAGTGATAATCCCTAGAAAGAAGTATCATAGATGCTGAAGTTCTTAAATACCAGCTAACATTTAAATTGGAAATTAATCAACAGTCAATTATAAATTTCACTTTTGAATTTAGGCAATAGACATGTAAAAATATTTTTATTCTGGGATTACTATTGTATGTGTCAGTGTCAATTCTACTAGTTGATTTTTACATTGTTGGCTTTTACAGTTTGACTTCCTTTTTCTATTTGACTTGGAACTAAATTATATATAAATAATTCTTAATTTCTGATTGACCAAACCACATCATGATAGCATTTTCATAGGCCAAAATTTATATATGGCAGTATTATTTTCTAAATAATGAATTGAAAGTCAATTGATGGGTAGTGGAAATTGAAATCTATTGTTTTCTTTCAATATTTATTTATTTCTGACACACACACACACACACACAGTGCAAGCAGGAGAGGGGCAGAGAGGAGACAGAATCTGAAGTAAACTCTAACTTCCCAGCTGTCAGCAGAGAGCCTGACATGGAGCTTGAACTCACGAACTCATGAACTCAAGATCATGACCTGAGCGGAAGTTGGATGCTTAACAAACTGAGCCACTCAGGCACCCCTAAAATCTATTGTTTCTTAAAATACTAACAGACATAAAAATTAAGAAACAAATTCTTTTATTTGAATAAAAATATTGATTTGTTGGTCAAACCTGTACTTAACTTGGTTATTAATTTTTCTACAAGCTGCATTCCTTATGTGTTTAAGGACTTTGACTTTTTTGGAGTATTATTAATGTGGGTCTAAAATATCCTCTTGTACCTTGCTGGCATTTACTTTATGTCCAGCTGCATTTATTGATGCCAAAATACTTAGTGGACAATTTGGCAACCATAAATTTTGAAAGGCCAGAGAAAGTGCAGAGAGTTTTTCAATGGGATTAAGGTCTGATATATCATAGGGCAGAAATTTGAATTAAGAAATTGTCTGAATGAAGCTTTGTGCCTAAAGGACTATCATATTCATACTACATGGGATTGTGTTCTCTCTCTGTCTCTGTCTCTCTCTCTATATATATATTTTTCAGTCTCTAATTCAGGCAACACTAATCTGCTTTCTGTCTCTATGGATTTGTGTGTTCTGGACATTTCATATAAGTGGCATTATAAATGTTTAATATATTTACATTACATAAGATATTATATTTATATTATATAAAATATATAATTATGTAATATATTATATATTATATATAGAGAGAGATAAACTGAAAATATTCCTCAAGTAGACATTTTAATAAAGAATAGATCTTTACCCATAAAGAGCGAGAGAAAACTTTTTTAAAAAAGTATTTTTGGTTTTTGTTTTGTTTACAGTTTTTGTTGTTATATATGTTAGTATCATAGGTAAAATAGCTAAAGAAAATAATCAGGCAGGGTTTAATGTTGGAAATAGAAACCACTCTAAATACGTAAACAAGATGTTATTTAATACAGGGATTTAAATGCTTTGCAAAATTCGATGAGGTAAACCCAGCAGTTTCTAGGCTGGGGCTCCTGGAATGATTCCCAGAACAATACCAAAATGGTCCATTAGGGAGAGATCATGTATGATGTCACCACCAGTTGTACAGGTCTAGGTCAGAAGTTGTGATCACTCTCACAAAGAGTGTCTAAACATAAGGGAATCAGAAACTGAAACTGGAAGCCAGGATTAGGGGGCCAGTTCAAGTCACTGCTATTACTACTGTTTCTTGAAAATGAAGAGTGAAATGTACTACACGGAAACCATGACTTTCCTATGGTCTCAGTGCCCAGAGTCAGAAATCACGGAATTATCTCTGCCTTATTTTCACTTTCCAGTTTTGTGTAAGTACATGTAATTAGCAAAATTTAAGGTACTTCAACGACTGGGAAATGTAACTTTTAGCTTCCCACTTTCTTAAAATAGAAGTGGGTAAAATAAAGGTTCAGAAATCCAGTTGAAGTATCTACCGTTGCAGAGTATAAACATATTTCAGAACAAATTACAAAGAATAGCATAAGAAATTCTCAAAATCATTTTAAATTGAAGACAAGGAAAAATCTAGAGAATTTAATTCTGATATATAACAAGTGGTATATAGTAGGAAGTCAATAATATACAACTAATAATGAATAATTTAGTTAGGGTATAAGTTGTTAGACAATAGAAGAGCAAAAGGTCATGGATGAAAAATAGCTCCTTTTTAAAAAGTTTATTTATTTATATTGAGAAAGAGAGACAGCGCGAGCGAGCATGAGTGGGGGAGCGGGCAGCGGGAGAGGGAGAGAATCGCAAGCAGGCTCCACACTCTCAGCGCCCCCCAAAATAGCTCATTTTTTAAGTTCAATTTTAATTTTGATGATTTTAGAGAACTCCTATGCTTTTGGAGGCATGGAACTGAAAGGTATTTTAAAGGTGTTAAGTAAATAGGATTCTAAAGACATTATTTCAAGTGAATGAATATACATAGATTGATTATGAAAATGTCATCACAATGTAGAGCAGGATTTTTCATTTAAATGCGCACACCACAAATCGATGGGCTTTCCTCAAGATGTTCAGAAAATAAGGAATGTTTGAAAATAAAATTGAGCAAATCTGAAGATATACAAAATAAAAATCTTTGATAATTTTACTGTCATTCTGGTGTAATTTGTTTCTTCACTCTTTTTCCTAAGTATTTTTAAAATTACAGAATATCCTGGGTGCCTGTGTGGCTCAGTTGGTTGTGTCTGACTGACTCTTGATTTGGGATCCCATCACCATCTCAGGGTTCATGGGATCAAGCCCCGTGTCAGGCTCTGTGCTAATAGCATGGAGGCTGCTTGAGATTCTCCCTCTCCCTCTCTCCTTGCCCTTCTCCAGCTTGTGCCTATGCTCCTCCTCAGAAACAAATGAGTAAACATTTAATACATTAAAAAAATTATAGAATATCCTGTGTTACCATTTTGTATCCTGTATTTTTTACATAGCATTTCTTATACTACTAAAATTATATAAAATCAACAAATTAAGAGCTGAACAGTAATTCTTTATAGTCACAAAACATAATTCATTTATACTATTTTGTCACCTATTTTGGTTTATTACAGTTTTTCACTGCTGTAAAAAAATGCTCTCATGAGCATTTATTTTGTCTAAATCTTTTATTGCAATTAGTATAACATTTCTCATAAATTCTTTCCCCAAAATGTGTTCACTTCTACTATTTTACAGGATATGCTTTATTTTTAAACTTTAAAACCTTATGTGTATTTATCAAATGATTCTTCATCCCCATGACGAAAAATATCCAATTAAATTAGTTATGAGAAAGAAAAAAATAGAATTGAAAGAG
Organism: Acinonyx jubatus; assembly: GCF_027475565.1. Lineage (NCBI taxonomy): Eukaryota > Metazoa > Chordata > Mammalia > Carnivora > Felidae > Acinonyx > Acinonyx jubatus. Next base: position 40,245,432 of record NC_069385.1, read on the forward strand.
ATATTCTGATCCAAAATCTAACGTGAAAGAAGTCAAGGATTTTATATTTGGGAACCTGAATACATTCTGTTTGTATCTTTGTTTGAAGAATTACTGATTTTTTCACAGAACTGAAGACACATTTTCTGAGAGAAGCAAAATTGTTAGGGGACTATTGGTAGACAGTTTAAAGCATTAGTCTTGCAGACAAGTGCTCAATTCTCTTTGGTTTTGACTTAGGTCACTTAACAACTTTCTTATATTAGGTAATGACCTTAAACGTTCAAATGATAAATTTACTCTCATTTTCACTTTTGAGTTAGCATATGGCAATCATTGTTTTTTGTAATATTATGTATTTCAAATATACCATGGAAATATGTAGGTGAAAAGCTAGCCATTGTGTGTGTGTGCATGGCATTAACATGCTCAGTTATCTCAAGATTAAATATGATTTTATGTTGTTTACTTAAATAGTAACTACATAATCATAACCCTTATATAACAATTTATGATTAAGGGTTTGCAAACAGCTTTACAACCATTATCTTCTTAATCTTTACAACTTGCTCTGAGGGCTTACCTTGGTAACTCTAAGCGTTTCTGATTTATAGATGGAGAAAATGAAATAGGCAGGTGAGATTATTTATTTGTAATAGATATTGACTGAGCTGGGAATGAAGCCAGGACTCTGGAGTATTGTTCATTCCCTGGTCCCGTATCTTGGTTATAGAATTTAATGATTCATGATATTAATTGAGTTACAATAACATAGCAAGTTACCTGACACCTGACATCATATCAGATGGAACCACACCCCTAAAATTTTATAATCAATGAGGTAAACAATGGCATCTCTAATATACTTTAAATTGACGGCTTTGTGAATCTAAATTAAATCTATTAAACTAAAACACTAGCTGGTAGTGTTACCATAATGTATATTTTAGCTCATTATAATAACTGGAAAATTGTTAATCTTAGAATACCTTATATAAAGACTCACAATCAAATAGATCTTTTAATTGTATAGGATACTATCGACCACACACACGAGAAACAATGTTGAATAAGTGCTGGTTGAGAGTACAAGCATTTTATTCAGCATGCAACTAATTAGTTGTGACATAGTGTAAGAACCAACTCATGGAAGGCCATTGGGAAGGTCGTGGAAGGATGGATCAGAAAATGACAAACCCAGTGGTATTGATCAGACTATGTCAAGAGATAAATATTGGGCTATGTCCAGTAGATAAGAAACTCTTGTGTCTGGAAGGCAGATATGTAACTTTTTTGGAATAAGACAAAATACAGATTGTAATTAACTTCTGGAGGAATAAACAAACCTAGAGGTAAGTACTAAACACAGAAGAACCGGAGAAAGTGTTTCAGACTGTATATAATCACTGATATATGTATCAGTGGGACACATATTGGAACCATATATCCAACAACAAAGATTAGCTTGTCTCTGCTGTCTTCTGCCTAATTGATGATTGGCAGATAAGCATTTATGGTATGTTCTATGAGTCCATTCTCAAGGCATTGAAATAATGAGAGAGAGGTATCACAATATTTGTTGCTTCTAGGCCAAATGTTATTATACATAAAAAATTAAGTTCTATGTAAGTCCATTTTCTCCAACAGAACCAGTAGTATTAAATCAGTAGAAACACAACTAACATATATAAAAAGAGATTTATTTTAAGTGTTTGGTTATATTACCATGAGACTGGTAAGTCCAAAATCTGTAAGTCTATCTAATAGGTTGGAATTCTCAAGTAGGAACTGATGCTGTAGTCCTGAGACAGAATTTCTTTTCCCTTAGGGAAACCTCAGTTTTGCAGTTAGGGCCCTTCAACTGATTGGATCAGGCCCACCAAGATTATTGAGGATAATTTATTTTATTTAAAGTTAACTGATTGCAGATCTTATCTATAAAATACTTTCATAAAAACACCTAATTTAGTGTTTAGTTGGATAAATGGGTACTACAGCCCAGCCAAGTTAACACACAAAGGTAACCATCCTAACTTCCTAAAATCAATTATAAAATGTATAGTTCAAAGAATAAATTCACATAAGCCAGGTAATAATTGTTTTCTAAATATACAGTATGTTTACTGAAGATGTGTGGGAAGGAATTGAGGAGCAATCCTGCAATCCTTCTATAGGGTATATTCATTGAGGACAGAGGCTTGAGTGGGATTTCACTGAAAGATTTTAATCCAATGACCCACAGAAATTGTGGTAATCCTGGGTAGAAGCTGAAGATTATAAGACATTGCTCTGATAAGATTTCTCAGAAGAATTCTGATGCATGAATTATTTAATATAACTAAAGTATTCATGTTACTTTTATAATAGTTTGTTTCTCTGCAATTCACTTATTTCTTCACTAATTTTTGTGCATATTTGTTGTATATATGTCCACTGGTACTGACTCTAATAATTTTGGAGCAAGCCAATGGAGAATTGTTAAACAGAGAAAAATTGCTTCTGTTTTCATTTGGTCTACCCTTTGGTTTCCCACTTACTTAGGGCTCCTTTTAGGTTAGTTTGGTTCCCCAGACTTTCAGGCCAGGTTCCCTATAAGCAAGGCTTGAAATAGAGATTTTAACAGGTATACTTATTGTGAGAATGCTCTCAGGAGATAGTGAGGGAAGCAGGATACAGTAGGTGGAAAAAAACGGTCTTGGGTGCCTAGTCTGATTGCACAGTGAAGTTTTAGGAGAAATGCACTGTATATTTGATCTATCTAGAGGCAGGTGGAGTACTCAATTGAGCCTTTGGGCAAGTTGTACTTGGATGCACAGCGTGGCACATAACTGCTTAGTCAAATTGGCCTCCAGTTGGTTGTAGGAAATTCTAAAAACAGGGAGCAGGTATGAGTTTTTATCAGCTAATACTCATAACAGCTGTAGAATAGGTATTCCTCACCTTCAGGAGTATTTAGCCAGGGCACCAATGGCACTACCAGCCTATATTATAATTTTTTCCATGCACTACTCAGATCCACTTGCTGGTCACATTGAGTTCTTCATATAATGTGGCTAGATGGCATCATTGGTAAAGTCTACCAAACATTTAAAGAAGAATTAATGTCAACTCCTTTCAAATTCTTGCAAAAATTTGAAAAAAACCACTTCCAAATTCCTTTTATGAGGCCTGCATTACCTTGGTACCAAAGCCAGATAAGGGCATTCCCAGAAAAGAAAACTATAGGCCAATATCCCTGATGAACATAAATGCAAAAATCCTCAACCAATATAGGCATACTGAATTCACTAACATATTAAAAGGATTATACGCCATGATCAAGTGGGATTCATCCCTAAGATGCAAGGATGGTTCAACAACGATTACATTAATAGAAGGAGGGATAAAAATCATATGATCATCTCACCATATGCAAAAAAAGCATTTGACAAAATTTGCCATCGTTTCATGATAAAAATGTGCAACAAATTGGATATAGAAGGAATGTACCTCATTAAAATAAAGGCCAGATATGACAAACCTCCAGTTAAATTACACTCAGTGGTGTAAGGTTGAAATCTTTCCCACTGATCAGAAGCAAGAGAAGGGTGCCTGCTCTCCTTCCTGTTCAGCATAGTACTAGTAGTCTTAGCTAGGGCAATTAAAAGGAATAAAAGCCACCGAAACTGGAAAGGAAAAAGTAAGTTTTCTCTTTACAGATGACATGATCCTATTTATGGAAAACCCTAAAGACTCTACCAAAAACACTGTTAGAACTAATAAATCAATTCAATAAAGTTGTAGGATAAAAAATTAATGTACACAAATCAGTTGTATTTCTATAGAATAACAAGGAACTATCTGAAAAATAAATAATGAAAACAATCCTATTTATAAGAGCATCAAACCAATAAAATACTTAGGAATATATTTAACCCAGAAGGTAAAAGACTTGTACATTGAAAACTGTTAGACATTGATGAAAAAAATTTGAGACACAAAGACATGGAAAGATATCCTATGTTCTATTCAATATGGATTGGAAGAATCAATATTATTAAAATTTCCCTACTTCCCAAAGATATCTGGCCAAGTCAAAATTGCCTATGGCATGGTTTCTTGACCTTTTTGTAATTATCACCCTTCTATGAAGCCTTTTTAGATAATTTTATCATAATTGTATCCCCATGAAATTTTTATGCCATAGATATACCATATATATGTTTATTATTGTATGTACATTTGTGCCTTATACATAAAAATGTTAAGAGTTTTGCACTCAAGAACCAACTTTGCCCTGCCTCTGTTGAGAATGCATGACCTCAGGCATCTCTGAAGAGAGAGAGTTTCACACCTTTTGTTACTTCTTTCCTTCCCAATCCAATCTCAGACTTGCAGCAGTTTCTCCTTGTCTCATATATTCCCAGAATCATTTAAAAAAGCCTTATAATAAAAATTTGTTCAGGTTTTTACACAAATGTATAAACCTATGACTATCCCAATGATTACCAGCATATGAACCATCAAGTGAGGAGTTGGAATTTCACTATAAAATGTGTTAATCATGACCATATCCCCTTTGATACTCTGTTACTAGTTTTTCATCATCAAAAGTGATTTGAACCTCTTCATGTGTACTAATGAAAGTACTTTTTTTCTAAGTGCACATTCATTTGCTTTCCACCAGGTCAATTTTCATAGATACTCTATCTGCTGGAGCCTTCAAATACATCTTTCAGATTATTTTCTATTCTGAAGATTGTCATCTATATAAGTCTGATTTTTATTTAATCCTATTTATTAGTATGAATAAAACCACATGGCTGTGGCAGAAGGATTAAAGTAATACCTGACATAGTATGAAAATATTATGGAAAAAGACTTCCAAGTTCCTCAGGAACAACACAGTGTGGAATCTTCATTTACCCAACTCTGGTGTCAGTGACTCACTCTTGACCAATAGAATGTGACAGATGTAACACTGTGACTTCTGAGGACTTTCTGAGTTGATAAGAAGACCTGCAGTTTCTACCTAAAATGTTCATTTTATAGGAGGTTGGCCTCTTGTATGAAATCTGACTGCCTTAATATTATCATGCTGTGAGAAAAACCAAGTAAGCCATGTGTAGATGTCCTGTGGAGAGAGGCCCCCAGGTAGCCCCTATCTGTTTTATCCATCCCAGCTGAGGTGTCTGTCAGCCATGAGAGTTAAAAGCTATCTCTCCCTGCAGCCCAGTAGAGGTTTCAAGAGACATCATCTTCAGCCACCAAGTGATTGTCATCTAAGATTCTGCAAATGAGGACTTTCCAGCTGAGCTCTGTCAGCCCACGGAACTATCAGAGATAATAATAAAACATAATAATAATTATGTTTTGGTGTGGTTTATTGTGTAGTAACAACTGAAACACTGGGATAGAATGAGTCCTTGATTGATGATGGTATGGTGTCCCATAACTTGGTGACAAGTCTCATCCTTTCATGAGTCATATCACTTTCTTTTCATATTTACTCTCAGCTTCCTGAAATGCAGTTTCTTCTAATATATCTGTTTGTGTTAGCAACTCTTTTTTCATCACTAACGAACTTCCAAGAAGGATATTTTCACTAGACCTAGTAATCGGTGCTCTCTTTCTAATACTCTCATGTTATTATGAGCTAGGTGGAGCAAGGGATGATTAGACAACTATATATATATATATATATATATATATATATATATATATATATTGCTGCTATTGGACATTTGTGGCATGGATACGGTCTGGGTACATAATAAACATCAAAATATCAGATGTTTCACAAAATGTCCATGGGCATGTTCTATGATATATGACTATGTCATTTCTATTTCCCATTCCCCTCAAGAATATCCTGGTTCTATTTCCACTTTCCTTATAGTCATTCAATCCACATTCACATTTGGTATAGTTGAAAGAACAAAGCAAACTCTGGCATACTCCTCAGACAACAGCAATCTCTATCTCATCATTCCTAGACAAATGTTTTATCAGTGTACTGCCATCTCAATTAACTGACACCCAGTGTGCAGATGCTTAGCTCTTCATCAACCCATGATTCATTCAATTCAAATGTAATTCCTCTCTCTGATTACCTAGTAAGAACCAAATAGTAAATACCTATCTAGTAAACTAAATGGTAGCTACAACTGGCATTTCAATTGGCTATTGGTCAGTTGAGTCACCAGGGACACTGCATTGCATTTTTTTCCCCAGGTGGAGTCTTCAGGCACATCCAGTAAAATAAGCATAAGTCTAATTTTTCTTCTCTAGAGAAAACAGATCAGGTGATTTCTCTCAGCATTGGCCATTAATCAGGACACAATCTGACAGCTGATATTATTCTCTAGCTCTAGGATTTCCTGTAGAAATCTCTTGTTCTTATGGGAATAATGTTATCAGATCATTTACTGGAGCATTGATCCATTGTGTGACCCCTTCCCATTTGCCATAATCTTTGTAGCTTCCATTTATTACTCATGTTAATCTATACACTTCTTCCTTGTTGGGACAATTTAATTCAGCAGTACTGCTTACCCATAGAGCAGTCTGTAACATCAGCTGTGCCAAGACCTTTCTATGGCACAACAGAACAAAAGTTGTTTTTCAAAGGTATATACTTTTCCCCTGCAGATGACAAGATGTTTGAGAAACCCAGTGGTCTGAATTGTGATTTTCCTACTGGGGCTTAATATAAATTCCCCTTGCTGTATATTTTCCTGTTACATATCCTTATGGTCTTCTGTGTGTATGGTGCAAAGGTAGGGCTGTTTGCACTGCAGCCTAGAGTTGCTACAGAGACTCCTTTATGCTAGGCTCCATTTAAAGATGACATCCTTTTGAATCACCTGGATATAGGATGGAGCACTGTTTACAGGCAGAGAATATGTTACTCGTAGAACCCAAAGAGTCTGTCAGGCATTGTCATATGGTCTTCGTTGAGGGAAAGACAAGATTCAATAATTTGATCTGTACCTTGGATAAGATATCCTAGCTTGTCACTAACTACTGATCCACTAGAAGTTTTACTTATGTGATGGACCTCTGAATCTTCATAGAGTTTATATCATTCTCTTTGAAACACAAGTGTCTTACCAAGGCCTCTAATATGCTCATGTGGCCTGATGAGCATAATGTCATGCATGGAACAGATTGATATGATAGTCTCTGGAGTATTCAGATGATCTAGATATCTTCAGACCATAAACAGAATGTGGGGGAGTTGACATAACTTTGGGGAAAAACTATAAATGTACAATTTTGTCTACTCCATATGCATGTGAGTTATTTTTGATCCTCTTTTATTGTAGGGTCAGGAAAGAATGCATTTGCCAAATCAATGGCTGTATGTCACATGTCTGGTTAATCTGCTCTAGCAAGGACACTACACATCTTTCATGGTGACTAAAATTGGTACTACTACACCTTTGAATTTGTGGAAGTCCTACTAACACCTTTCTATGTCTATCTGATTTCCATAGGCTTATAAATTAAATTATTACTACTCTTATAGTCTTTAGATCATAGGTTGGTAAACTTTTTATGAAAAGGACATATTTTAGGCTTTGTGGGTCACATGATCTCTGTTGCAACTACTCAACTCTGCTGTTGTCATGTGAAAACAGCCATAAATAATGCATAAATTGATAGATTATAATAAATCTTAACTTACAAAAACAGATGGTGGATGGTTTTAGCATGTGGGTCATAATTTTCCAACCCTTGCTTTAGATCTTTAACAGTGGTACTAATTTCCACCATTCCATCCAGATGTAATATTGTTTTTGAGTCACTCCATTGGCTTATGAATACATAGGTGTTAAAGTGTTACGTGCTTGGCCTTCTCCACTGTGAGAGCTCATACTCCTCAGGCCAAGGACTATGAAGGATGAGTTCACTACTATAAATATGTCTACCCAAATTACTCATTCAGGGACTTGGGAAATGACTACTGAGTGGGCACAGTGGACCTATTTGGTACCTGGACTCTTCTTCAGTCAATGATTTCCAGATCTGAAAACTTACTTAAGTCAAGGGATCATAATATTTTATTGGGTGCCCTCAAACTTCTAATCATTTATTTCTGGTTCATTCTGATGACACAAATTGAATAGTGGTCAGTTGCCCATCTACTTTGTTCCTAGAAACAAGATATTCTATTAACTATATCCTTAACTCTCTATAAGTCAGATCTCCTTGTCCGTTATTCCAAGCTTGCCTCTTATTGTGATCATTGGATCCCATTGCCCTCTGTTGTTTTAGTGAGCTACCATTGCCTTTGTTATTGGAGAACTTAGTTCTGTGACAGCTTCTCCAATTGTCAGGCCTGACCTAGAAAGGAGACCCCCGCTGAATTTTTTAGTGGTGCTGGTGTTCCTCTCATCAGGACAGCATTAAAGTCTTGGTAAATGATGGTATATCCTCTAAGCTTTCCAGTAGAATATAATTATTTGAGGACCTTTTCTAGCTTAACATAGTGCATTTACTTTAGCAAACCCAGTTCCTTGTGCCATTTAATCCCTTCCTACCCCATTTTCTCTGCAATTCTGATATCTCAACCTCACTTAGCAAGGGCTACGAACTATTCTAGTAGGGAGTTTTACCTTGTCTTTGGGGTCCTTGTCAGAGTGTTGAATGCTGTATTTCAAAAGCGTGGACTAAAATTGATAACTCTCCTTATGGAATCTTGTTTTCTAGCCCCTTGATCAAACATACTTGAAATCTATTCCCATGTGTACTTACTGGTACATGCTGGAGTCCAGACCCTTTCCTCTCTTATCAGGCCCAGCAACTTCCACCTGGTTTTTCTGTGACTTAATCTTTTGTGATAGGCCTAATGTTTGGGAAGGGAGATATGAGCAGATACTAAGTGGGGAAGATGTGGGATAGAAAGAGGTATGTCTGAATAGGGAGGGATAAGGCACTTCTGCAGGCTAAGGGAAACTGGAATAGTGGGTCTGGTCCTCAGCTTTTCTTTCCTCCTACAGGCGATGAGAACGTGTTTCTGTGCTACCAGACAGTCCCTCAGGCTCTCACACGTGGTTTTTAAGTCACATGTTAATCACCTTGAAGCTCTTAATTTTTTTTTTTTTTGAGAATGTTCATTGAGCTGGACAACATTCATACAATTCTTTATAATTATAATTTTCCACATACTTGTCTAATACCTGATAGATGCCAGCTGGTGAATTTCCTACTGAAGTATACAATACCAATTCACAATAGATGAAAATTTTATCAGTTAGGCTGCCACCAGTTCTCCAACTACAATTAGTGATGAGGCCCTTATTGCTAGCCTGGAGGTGGTTGATGAACGATCCTGCTCTAAGACCCCACTTCTGGTACCAACAGTTGTAGGGTAGCATTCTCTGGGAAGCAGACTCTGAGATGCAGTTTACTGTCATGGTTTGTATTAGGAAGTGTCCTTGGAATCCATACCTGTGGAAGGGAGGGGAAGAAAGCAGGATTAGAGAGAGAAAGAAAGTCAAGCTGTGACACTTGTCAATAAGAGCTTTAGCCAACCCCACAGAGAGCTTTGGAGCTCAAATGGGCTGTCAGAGTTGTCCCGCATTGGGTTGAAATGGCAGGGCATCCATATGCCAGTGTATCAACATGGCATGTCATAGGAGTCTCCCTAGGAAGCGTGTCACTTGCAGTGAGGCAGCTCTTTACTACTGAGACAATTCCTGCAGCAACACTGCAGCAGTTAGGTGGCACATTGACCACAAGTGTCAATTCCCTTTTAATATAAACATATAGATCCCTGGGGGTTATCATAAAGGTCTGATAGAATCCACCTGGTAACTATGTTTAGACTTTTGTCATCAAGGAATTCTTCCTAAAACCATTTTCAAATAATATATTTCTTTTTGAATTTTTTTAATGTTTATTATTTTTGAGAGAAAGAGAGAGAGAGATAGAGAGCAAGCAGGGAAGGGGCAGAGAAAGAGAGGGAGACACAGAATCGGAAGCAGGCTCCAGGCTCTGAGCTGTCAGCACAGAGCCCGACACGGGGCTCGAACTCACGGACTGCGAGATCATGACCTGAGCTGTAGTCGGCTGCCCAACAGACTGAGCCACCCAGGCACCCCTGATTTATTTCTTTTTGGTATCAAGTACAGTATTTTGCTATATTAGTGATTTCAGCAGGTACAAAGGGAATATGTCATCATTTGGTCCATCTTGATTTACTTAGGTACTCCTTGCCATTTTATGTTATGAACACAGAAAATGTGAATTTTAATTGAGGCCCTCCTGTCAGTTAGCCAAGTAGCCTCTTTCATCTTGCTTGGGAGAGAATCATAGCATTCAGATCATGAATAGATGAGGGTAGCTAGATCGTCAGTGGGCTCTATCATAGGCAGTGAAGCAGATGCTTAGGCACAGGAATTGAGGAAGTCCCCCTAAACACCTGCCCTGTTCCATGTCCTCAAACATACCATTTGTATTTTATTCATGGGCTCTATTTTTCTCTTTGTCTCTTTATTTTTTCTTTGATGCTATCCAAAGCACCATAGGTAGTTTTAATCTCAGAATTATCTTATGTTCTTCTGTGTTAGGACTCAGCAGCAAGCTAGCTGTGTTTCTTTACAAAGGACATGAAAACATCTGTATCAGGGTGCTTTCAAATTTGAAACTCCAGCAGTTTCCAAGGAAGGGCAATATTCAGTTTCTGCCATCTACTCCAAATGATGTGTGATCTATTTGCAGACATTTTTAAAATCAGCTGAGAATTTGGGCATCTTACCCCTCAGTAGGATTTGAGGGATAGTAAGATAGTAAGATTTTGAAGGCTCTCATCTTAGGCCTCACCTAAGGGCATAAAACTTGCCCTATTTGCCTCTGTCCCCAGAGATGACCCTAATGTATTATAGTATAAAATAAATCAATCTCTTATTTTATGATCAGCAAATTATGAGCAGTATTTTTCTATCCTGAAAATGATAGTGCACAAAATAAAAGACATTTACTCTGCTGATATTTCTGGAAGGCTAGAGAGGATGATTGTTGGTAATAATGATAATAAAACTACCATTTCAAACGACAAAAAAGTTTAAAAATACTTTGAAGTAAAACTTCAAAAACCCTTTGCGTTGGCCTCTTCCATGTTTTAGTCAGTAGGCACAAGCTCAGAATTACATCCCTTCAAAACCCCAAACTGATAATTGAGCAAATGGTTTAGAGTTCCATTTTTAGAACTTGCTATTTATATGCTAAGATTGAACTCTAACATAGATTAAAAATTCTTTGAAAATGTCCCCAACATTGCATATCTCATAATTACGTTCTTGATTTTCTTATTGTTTGTTCTCTTGCCCATCCTTTTATCTTCCTTCCTCTGACTCTCTTTACTTGTCTCACTGTTCACTATAAAGATGTAAGATACTCGTTATTTTTTCCTCAGCTGGTATTTTATTGTTTAAAGGAAATTTTTCATTGCTCAAATAGTCTATTTTTTTCCAGTAAATTAAACACTGCTACAAAGCTGATATTTTTGATAAGTGTAGAGCTTTTACTGCGATTGTACAGAACGCCATGGTAGGAACATTATTCAGAGCAGAATAGTCAAGATATTGTGACAGGACAAAAGAAGAGACCACAGAAAGAATATAATGTTTCTTTTGCCTCTGGGGAATGAAAATTTGGTGTTACTAATGGTACTGATTTTTCACTGAGATATACAACTCACTGTTTCTTAATGAATTCTTCTTGCTAATTAATATCAGGCAGGGCAAACCACAGAGGATATAAAGTAAAAAATTTTAACCAACCATCAAAACCAAATAAAAAAGCCCTAGATTTGTACAGAAAGCGTCAGGAAGATGAGGACTTGTTTGCTTTACTAAATATCCAAAAGAGGAGCAATATCTAGATGCAAATTTAGACTATGTTCAGCCATTATGAACTAATTGAAAACCATGTTACTTACTACACTGCAAGTAATATATTAAAATGGCAGATATGATGCATTTTTTAGAATTTCCCCTGGAAAAAGCAAATGTCATCATTTCAACAGTAATATGGTTAAATGTTCAAAGACATTTTAATGTTTCGTTAAGTGGTAAGGGCTAAGTTATTTGTGTAGGACATGAGCCACCATGGCATTTTTATAGCCTGAGTGTAAAAGAGGAACACGAGAGTGTAGGGCTCAACTCCAAATGTCTTCAAGGCAACCCCATCTTATTCATGTCCATGCCCAGTGCCGTGCACTGGCCCTCAATTATTGTGTGTTCAGTGGAAAACAGATGCTACAATAGCAATATTAAATAAGATGTTCATTATAAATATATTATAATTTATCATTGGGAAAGATGTGGATAAAGATTTAATATTTATCTAGACCTACTTTGTACCAGGAACTGCATTAATCTTTTACATGCATTATCTCATTTACTTCTTTCAACAATCTGAGTATGCATTGGGAAGAGGGAAGATATAGTTCATTACTAAGTCATTTTATGGCATTAGGATTTAAATTAAAAAGAGAAAGCTAGAAACATGTCACAGAAGTTATACTTGTTATGACAACAGAAATTGTCTCATCCAGCAGGAAGCAATGGATTCTGACTGAGGAGTTGCTGTGCCTTTAGGATGCGTTGTGAGGAAACGTATTCGCTGTGAGTATGACTGAGGTGGCTGTGGTGGCTGTTGCTAGGGCACTTGGGACTCCTTGTTGCCAAGAGCCAGAAGGCAAGAAAAGGAGTCACCTTACCAGCATGGGGAATCGATGCTGATTCCAGGAGGAGGTGTGGCTGCTCTTACAAGTGGAGCCAGTGAAGAGTAAGTGTGGAACCTAGGTGATCCATTTGAATACCTCTTGGTGTTCTGTTGACTCACTGGAACTGTAGGTGGACTTGTGCAGCAACCCTAGTCTGGGGGGTAACTGTCAAGAGCTCACTACCCTCAGAAATGAAGATTTGACTCACACCACCATGGAACACCATAGCCTGCCAACGTGATAGCCAAGGGACGAGGGGAATTTGGAACAAAGAGCAGAGGAAGGAAAGGATGGGGAGCAATGGTGGTCCCCAGATCACCTGCCGAGACTGGGGCTATCCATAGTTCTTCTTATAAACCTCCCTATTCAAAATTCAAATTATTGAAATTATTCAAAATTTCCCTCAGAGAGAGGGGACCATGGGAACCAGGGAGGAGTTTTTGGCTTGTATCTGTGGTCTGTGGTGGCCATGAGAATACGCCTTTCAGGGCTGGGACTGCACAGAGCAGAGCTCAATGAGATCTCCCGCCACTGTGCTCTGACTTCCGCGGCCATATTTTAATGGAAGCCACACTTCCCGCAGATTGCTCTTGCCAATGACTATGGCAGGGATTCAAAGGCAGGCCTGTTCTGGGGAGAAGCAAGGTGTCTCTGGCAGCAACTGTGACTGAACCTTCCTTTGACTTCAGTCAGTGACATTTCCACCCAACCTTGCTTCCTTCCTTCCTCTGTCCTTCACTCAAGGTCAGGTTTGAACCATGATCTGTTGGCTCTCTTGGATCCCGCCCCAATTTCCCTCCTAGCTTGCTTCTCATGGGGCCTGGACTAACACACATACTTACTGAGTGAAAACTGCCCACTTTTTCACCAAGCAGCTTTTGCTTAAGTTGGATAATGAGCTGATAGCACAACAGTCTTATCTTATAAGGCTGACAAGCCTCATATCTCTCAGAAATTAATCAAATTTTCAGGACTTTTGAAGAGACCTTTCTAGTTTTTGCTGTTCCTGCAGATAATTATCTTAAATTTTTGCTCATTTCTTTGTTCAGTTCAGTGTGATATTGGGAGGCAGAAGTGGGTAACAGCATTTGGGGAGGAAAAAAGAAGTAATAGCATGTTGGAATTGAATATGCTTCTTTTAAATCTTTAACATTAGTTCTAGAAATAAGTTAAACTTTGCTTAGTTTTAATAGTCTCTCTTCCTGTCTTAACATAGCTATTTTTCACACATATTTCTCCTGTTTTTCCTTTTATTTCTATTACCAAATATATTTATTAATCTTGGCACTCTTCCTCCCTCAGTTTGGATTCTTCTCCTCCTTTTAAATGCCTTCACTTTCTGTTTGCTATTTATGTCAGTCATTCATTTAAGCACATTTACTGAAATCAACTCTCTACCAGGTAAGGAATAGGGATGAAGAAATCAACGTAACATGGATTTATCCTCAGGAAACTAACATTGTACTAAATTCCAACATTCCAGAGCTTTTTCATCACTAGGAGGTACTCAAGGAGAGTGATTCTGCCCATTTTTCAGCATGGCTCTCATTTCTGCCTTTGTTTATCTGTGGTGGGATTTACCCAAGTCATGTGACTTCAGAGGAAATGCAGCTACATGCAAAGTATAGAAATCTAACAATTTTGTGTATTATTGGATGAAAAATGAAGGACAATTTATGTAACTGCTACCGAGAGGTTGTTATAGTAAGCATATTTTCCCAATCAGAGCTTTTTCTTTTTTTTTTCTTTTTCCTTTTTTTTGGTAATCATAGAAAACTGCTTATTGTGAGCACTTATTAACCAATTGAACTGATTTCTTTTAAGGATAGAGTGTGATTTTGAGTTATATCCAATTGGAATTTATCATGAAGCATGATTGCCTGCCTTAATGCATTATATACAATCATAAAATATATGTTAATTAGCTAAATTCTGTTCAAGTATGTTTATAAGATGCTAGGTTTAGAAGACCTGGCATTCAAAATTGACCAAAAACATGCTCTCAGGGGCAAGGTTTAAGGAAAAAGAGAGAGAGAGAGAGAGAGAGAAGAAAGAACAACAGTAACATCTGTCCATGAGTGTTCCTGTGAACTTTGGTTTTTGTTTTTGGGTTGACTTATTGGCTTTAAACCCAGATTTCATCTTGGAATCTGATTTTCACATTCATCTTATAGATACAATAACTCTTCTTGGTCAATCTGGTATCTGACTTCAAACTATGTGCTATATTTTATTGAACTATATTTTATTATAGCTCTCCTTAGCTCCCAATCTTGACCTAGCTATCCCTCCCAATTTTATTGTTAAAAATTTAAATATGCAATAAAATTCTGCTATTGAGATTCTACAGATAATATTTTACTACACTGGATTTACTGCACATATGTCCCTATACAACCAATAATTCATCTTATTTTTGGATGCATTTCAAAGTCAACTGAAGATGTGACACTTCAGTAGGCATTCCTTACCTAGAGTTTAATAATTCTTTATGCTGTTTAATTCTTCAGAAGTAAATTTTACATACAAAAAATTGCTCAGATCATAAGTGTTCCATTCCAGGAAAATTTCTACACATGCTGTGACCTGTGTAATTCTAAACCCTCATGGACATATTTCTTTGTTAAACTTCTAGTAGCTAATAGCTCATAGCTCACAGCCACATCGACATATTACTGAATTTAGCTGCGGCAAGAAAAACCTTATTGGGAGATAAACTTGGTTTAAAGCCAGGGTCACTTTATGACATCTTTATGGCTTAGGCCTAAGTATATATTACTATGTAATATTGTTTCTCACCCTTCAACATGTCAGTCAACTCCTCTAGACGCTGAGTTCAACACTTACAGAAAAAAAATCTCACTCATCTTTAATCGTTAACACTTAAGAGTTGATAAATAAATATTTTGCACTTAAAAGAATAAACAAAGGTTGTGTATTAATTTTACACAAGTGATAATGTATGCAAGTATCTTTTGCTTCCCAAATATATTTAGTTCCTGAGATCAGATATCAAGAGTTTGGGTCACTATATATGTATGTGTCCATACACATACACACACACACACACACACACACACACACACACACACACACACATATATATATGTATGTATTTATATAAAATTTAAAAATTTTTATTTTCCTTAATTCCTGAATACATATTCTATCTGTCCAAACACTTCATTTGGGAGAGGAGGCTATTTTGAACTCTAATACATATCAGAGGATCAGTCTCATTCTGATGAGGATATTTGCAAAATACTGATGTACCGTGGTTTGCCCCCGAATAACTACAGGTAGGAGAATCTCGTCATGAGGGAATGACTTTATACTCTCCCACTTAAGGACAGCAGGACTGCTTCAGGATAAAAATGCAATTCCAAATTATTGTGGACTACAGTTTATTTACAAGAAAGGGGTAGAATAATGGTAGAAAAACCAGAATTTTGGTAGTTTGGGAGTTTCCATGAGAACTGCTTCCTTCATTGCAGCAAAGGCTTTTTCTTGGCATGCCTTCAGCAGAGGTATCACTAGGGGTAACAAACACCCTCTGAGAGGCATTTCTGGGTTTTATTAATTGCTGAGAGCACATGAACTAACATACTCTATTTCATGTTTTCAGAATCACCAATGTTGCGATTACTCAGTTCCTAAAGTGCTCTGCCTCCTCAACTATATCATATTCTCACAATCTTGCAGCTTTGCACCTGCATCGTAACATTGTGCCACGTCCTCAGATGACCTGTCACTGGCTACACTACTGGCAGTAACCTCCTTAAGCCTCCCACAAGGGCTTAGAAATATAAAACAAGGTCACGGCAAGAGAATGAAACAAAGGTGAAAGCAGATCTGGGCACTATACAAATTCACAATAAGAAGCAACCAGAATTTTCCAAGAAAGTGACAAATCAGGCTGGCAAGTCTTAAGTTGTCCAAGTCTAATTTAGGCCAAGTTAAAAAAACTCAGAAGGTTGGGGGCCTGGGTTATCAGCAGCTTTATGGAAGCAGATTCCCACAAAGCCTTTTTTGCAGCCTAATCTGATACCCTAAATTCTGTTTAACCATCTATTATTAACTGTCTGTTATGGATCTTTGTTTCTACCTGCTATGTACCTGATACATGGCCACTAATCCATCACTTACTTCTCTTGTCCCCTGGCCTCTTGCAGATTTTGGCTTCTATGAGCAGCAGGTCCTATTGTTCTGATTGACTTTGTGTGTTCTGGTGTTCCAGGTAACTTCTCTCTATGATGCTCCTTTAGTCTTGATATTTTAATAGTTATCATCCTTTTTTAATAGTTTTAATAGTTTTTAAATAATTTTAATAGTTATCAACACTTTTTTTTCAGAGCTATCACGTAGCCAAGATTGAAGTGAACCATAATAGATTCCTTTATCCATTCATTCATTCATTCATTCATTCAAATATTTATTGAGCATTTATCATATGTCATGCTTTGAACTCATTGGGTGCATAGACATAAAGGATAGGAATGGGAAATGGTAAAGAAAGCCTACAGATGAGACATATAAACTCTGTATTTAAGGATGTGAAGTTTGCTACTGCTGGTAGCTGTGGATAAGGCACAAAAGACCATTCCTGGCAGATAAAGCAGCACATACAGAACAGCATAATGGATTAGAATAGCTCAAAATGGCTGGTTCAGTGCTAATGGGTAGCATTGGTGGGAGACAATGTTGTGAAACTAAAAATAATACCGAATATTTATGTTATAATTTTCTGTATGAATATTCTATATTTTAACTCTTTACAACTACTCTATTAGGTAAGTATACTGTCTTTAACAATGCTCCAATTTTAGTGCCTGGGTGACTCAGTCGGTTGGGCAACTGACTTCACTCAGGTCATGATCTCACAGACTATGAGTTCGAGCCCCATGTCGGGCTCTGTGCTGACAGCTCAGAGCCTGGAGCCTGCTCTGGATTCTATGTCTCCTTCTCTCTCTCCCCCTCCATCGCTCATGTTCTGTCTCTCCCCTTTCATAATAAATAAAGATTAAAAAGTTAAAACAAAACAAAACAAACAAACAAAAAACAATGTCCCAATATTATAGATGTAAGAATGCAGGCACAGAAAAGCTAAGTAAGTTGAACAGGTTGTTCAGCTAATACATTGTAGAGACAGGATTCAAATGCAGGCAGTCTGCATTTTTTCTCTTGATTTTATTTTCAAATTCAGTTTCTTTTTATTAGGCAAAATGTACATATTGTAAAATTCACACTTTTCTATGTGACAGTCTAGAAATTTTGACAAGTGCACTTGCTATTCATCCATATGGTGGCATATATCAGAAGTTCTTTCTTTTTTTACTGCTGAGTAGCTTCCATTCCATGAGATTCATAACCAGTTTATCTATTTATCAGTTGGTGCACATTTTTGTTGTTGTTTGACTTTTGGATGATTGTGAATAAAATTATGTTAAAGTCACTGCCTGAGAATTCCAACCTCTGGGTCATCTCTGAGTTTGGTTCTTTTGATTACTGTATCTCATGACAATGGCTCCATTTTTTCCCTTGCTTCTTTATGTGTCCTATAATTATTTGTTACATGCTGGACATCATGTGTGAGACAGTAGAAACTCAAGTAAATAACATTTATACTTGGAGGTAAGCTCTCTCATTTTTCAGGCCATTACTGTAGGGTACAAAGTCAGTCTAGTCAGGAGTTGAGCCAAATTTGAATTTTGTTTTGGCTTTGATTATTGTCAGTGTACCACACGCTTCAATTTCTTCTGGAATTGCCTTGTGAGTAGGGTGGGGACTAGAGTACAACAGGATTTTTTTCCCGTCAGTGTTTGTGTTCCAGCCTCAGTTTTCAGCTATCCCTGAAAGTCTGTCCTACAAAGGGAAGTCTTTCTTCTCCCTACCTCAGGGGTAGACTGTAGTTTGTTACTTGGCACTTTTTAAGCTTCTTGTAGGGAGATTCTCCATTGTTTAGGTCCAGTATCAATCTTAAGGAAGTCTTGTGTGCTTGGACCTCAGGGGAAGGAGTTTCTTAGGATTTATACCCCTTCTCCCTATGGCAGTCCACTCTATCTTGTAGCTGTGGCAGAATTTACACGGGGAGGGAGAGAGTATTTTGCCCCTATCCTAGTGGTATTAGGATGGGATGCTGGGTCTGGAACTCTTCTGCTGCTGGTCTCTCTGGGGCAAAGGGATTTTCCTTCTATTTTTCCCATCGCATCAATATACCCTCACCTGAAGATGACAGGGTTTGCTGGCCCTCCTCCAGTGGCTTTAGGCTTTTGCTCCATATATGAGAAAAATCAGGTCAGGGGTGTGGGATCACATACCTTTCCCTCAGTGGTGGTCAATTTTGTCCTCCATGTCTGCCCACTGTAAGGGGCTCTCTCTGGTCTCCCATAGTATTCCCCAATCTTCGTTGAGCAAGAAGTGAAGGTCTATGGAAAAGAGACCATAATAAGTGTGTGCATATTAGCTTGAGTCTAGGGTTCTAGATATTCTATATTGTCACACTAGACCACACTTTAGGAATATGTTGATTTTTTACCCAAATTTCCCCTATCTGCTTGTATGGTAGATAATACCTCTTCCTCCCATTGCTATTCCCAACATGAGAAAATTCTTGTGTTCCATCTCTCCTTGGAGAGGCCTGGCTCTCCTTGGGAATTCAGGCTGCTTCCTTGCCTTGAAACCATAGATCTTTGATGGATTCAAAGAAGGTTATGACTTTGTAGTAAATTCAGCTTTTTCTTATTGTTGGGAGGGAGCAATGCCTATTCCAGCTTTCCCCAACCTAGATAGAAACCAGGCTGTGCTTTAACCATCACATACCCAAAATGGCTGGTAATTAAGATAATTTAGGGCTTCCATGTATATATTCTAATAAAGAGGTTTAATTTTACTGAAAGGCAGGAGATAACAAAGAATTTTAAACAAGGGAATAACATGATCAGGTCTGGGATTTAGAAAAATAACCTCAACAGGAGTGTTAAAGACACAGATTAGGGGCGCCTGGGTGGCTCCATTGGTTAAACACCAACTTTGGCTCTGTTCATGATCTTGTGTTTCGTGAGTTCTAGCCCCGCATTGGGCTCTGTGCTGACTGACATCTCAGAGCCTGGAGCCTGCTTCAGATTCTGTGTCTCCCTCTCTCTCTCTTCTCCTTCCCCACTTGTGCTCTGTCTCTCTCTGTCTCTCAAACATAAATAAACATTTTAAAAAATTAAAAAAAAGACACAGATTAGAAGCAGGAAGATCAATTAGGCTTGAAATATTCTAGAGATGAAATAACAAGGACTTGAATAAGAAGAAATGGACTTGAAAAGATGTCAAGAAATTTTTCAGACTTGGGGTGTCTGGGTGGCTCTGTCGGTTAAGTGTCTGACTCTTTATTTTGACTCAGGTCACAATATCATGGTTTGTGAGATCGAGCCCTGTGTCATTGAGCTCTTTGCTGACAGGGCAGACCCTGCTTGGGAATTCTCTCTCTCCCTCTCTCGCTTCCCCTCCCTCCCCTCAAAATAGATACATAAACTTCAAAGAAAAAAAGAAATTGCAATTAGTTGAAATAAAGGGAGGATAATTCTAATGTAACTACACATCCTAACTAACCAGTATATTTATTGAGTGCCCATTTCATTATCAAACATATCCTAGTTTGAATAGAAAATTAAATTATATGGTCAACTTCAACATTGGGTGATTCTAAGGTTTCCAACTTGGGCAATTGGGTTACAGTCAATAACATGATTGGAATATACTTTAAATGGAGCCAATATAGGAAAAAAGAGGATGTGATTAAAGAAACATTACTAAATTTCATCAGGTGCTGATGCTCAACAGAGAACTCATTTTATGGGTCTGGAGATCAGAAAAGAGGCCTATGGTGGAAATAGAAATTTGATGATTATTAGAAGTGTTGAAATTTGTTGATATAAATGAGATTGCCCACAGAATGTAAAGTTGGAAGAATCAGGAAAGGGCCTGATAGGAAGGAAAAGTGAGTTTAGTGTAGAGAATTTCTATGAAAGGCAAGACTACTAGGGAGTAGTCACTGATGTCCAATAGTTACTGAATGAAGTAAGAGGTAAACTTAAAATTAACCAATGGATTTTCCAAATCCAGACAACAGAGGAATTGAAAACAAAACCCCAGAAGGTGTATTATACAGGTTGGAGAATTCAAAACAGGCACTCTTGCACATGAACCCACCTTTTCCTGCCATATTATGATGTCTCAAGCATAAACATTATATTTGGAAGACTAAAATGTATACAGCAAAGTACTCTTTTCTTTTTTTCTTACATTTATAGCTTGATAAAAAGTTTTTGCAAAGTCACAGAAAAAATAGAACTGTAATTTATGTGTCACAATTTATTTAGCTGATTTGACATATTATCAAATTTTATGTTTAATTACATTTCATGTTGTTACAAATACTCTTTCTCTAGCAGTATAGACTGCAGTATAGGGGAGGGGGATGGTGAAAACCAGAAAAAAAGGAGGCTTTAACCTGGGACCAAAAGTGTGTATCCATGTGTGTGTGTGTGTGTGTGTGTGTGTGTCTCATTAAACATTGCATTAAAGAATGTATTTTATTATTTTATTTTATTTTATTTTATTTTATTTTATTTTATTTTATTTTATTTTATTTTAATGTTTATTAATTTACTTTGAGAGAGCGAGTGAGTGAGCAAGCATGAACTGGGAGGAGCAGGAAGAAAGAAGGAAAGAGGGTCTTAAGCAGGCTCTGATGCTGGGACTCTAACTCACTCATTGAACCATGAGATCATGACCTGATCCAAAATCAAGAGTCTGGCACTTAACTGACTGAGTCACCCAGGCACCTCAAATGTGATTGCTTCTAGAATTAAAAATTCTATTCTAGCACAATCATCTCAAATTGACCTGTTCATAAGAGTTGATTTTTCAGTATTGAAGAGTCAGTATTTGTCTTCAGATCTCTCTTGTGAGTGAATTGAAAATTAGTCATCTTGTGTTCCTGCATAAGGCAAAATAATTTGATTTATCTGGATTTATGGCTCTTCCTAACTGCATTTTTCTCAGGAATAAGTTTTTCTTTTCTTTAAGATTTTATTGCAGATTTTAAGTAACACTTATTCTTTCTCCATCTTTTTATATTTAATAACTTTAATCAATTTAGACATATCTCTATTGTTGAAATGGGATATTTGTGAAACATCCTATTTACATGTCCTTCAAAAACAATAGTCTGTAATCCCCCATTTTTCTGGCAATGCAAACCTTTCTACTCATTTTCCTTTTGTTTTGTGTCTGGTTATGTTTAATGTAAACCTTCTATGACCTGTCTAAAGGCCCCTCAGGCTTAACACCATTGCCAGGGATTTTTCTTACCCTTAATTGTGCTCCTGACTTTGGTTTAGTTTGTCCCTATCTCCTCTGAGCTTCAGGTTTATTTTTTCGAAGTATTCGTCTATGTGCCAGTCACTTTTCCTTCCCTCATTGAATAAGGATTCATAAAAATATCTCTTGTTATGCTTTGCCTTTTGCTCTTTCTATCTCTGGGATTTAACCTGGAAAGAGGAATGAGCTCTAATCCCTTCATTATCTTTGGAGTGGGGAGCATTGACCATTCCTTTTACCTCATCAGTTCATAATCCATCTAAAACACTTTACCCTCGATTCCATTTAAACTCTCTTTTTTTTAGCAGATGGTGAAGAAGTACTGTTCATTTTCATTGATTTCTCTCTCTTTGCCCTGACAATGTTTCTTTCTATTTTCTCCACCATCAGTTGCACAGAATTATCTTTTTCTCCCTTCCTTTTGTTACAGTCCCTTTCTCCTACCATTGTTTTCAGGTCTCAGAAGCATATTTTTCCCTATCATTACCTTTGCATAGGTTTCCACTGAATCTAATCTGGGGGTCCTCAACTCTTCCTGCACTTTAGAATTACACAGGAACTTAAAAGAACATACCAATTTCTGGTACCAAAACCAGCCAAATAAATCTGAATCTATGGGAGGTGAATTTAAAATCTTCTCAAGTGATTTTAATGTGCAACCAGGAATGAGAACCATTGATCTACTTATTTTTGGCCAGTTTGTGATCTCCTACCTTCCCATTTCAAATAAAGGAACTCATTGAGGATATCTTTGCAGTGATTTTTATTTTACTGATAGTAAAATCATACAGTACTTGCAAATAGTGCTGATAATCTCTCCCCAAATTGCCATGACACTTATGAATTAGATCATAATCCCTGTCACTTGATAAGAGCTACATAAGGCAGGGAAAGCAGAGGAGAAAACTAGGGAAAAAAAGATAAATAGTGGCAGGAGGAGTAGATGGAGAGACACAGAGAGAAATTAAGGAGAGAGGATGAAAGAGATAAAATCATGCAGGATTGCTTGTTACAAATGCAGGTTGACCAAAGACTCTAGGGATGGAGGAGGCTAAAATGTTTGCTTGAATCATTTTCAAGATGATCCAGGACCTCTTGAAGTTTGAGAACACTAATACTGGTCAACAAAAGAATTGACAAGTCCCGCTGGAAGTTATCACTCTTTTAAAAACATTTTATACCCTCATAAACACTGAACATGAAAAAATTCATTGAAGGGTGGTCTAGTAAAGCAGAAATGCTGTGTGTGTGTGTGTGTGTGTGTGTGTGTGTGTGTGTGTGTGTGTAGATGTGTACGGGTGCAGGTGAATGGGTGTGTTTGTGGTTATGCATAGTACTATATTTTACACTATTCCCCAAATTTGTGAGATCATAGGATTACCTGGCCAACTCATTTAAAAGTCAGATTTCTGAACGCCTTAATGAGCTCAAAATGAAGATTTGATTCAGTAGATCTGGAGTGGGCTCTATGAATATGAGTGTGTGTTCCCACAAATTTCATAGGTGATTATTATGATAAAGGAAATCTAGAAAACACTGGTCTTGGGCAATTTCAGAGGAATTGGGAAGATCTCTTAATGTTAAATAGCTTTAAACCTATTTTCTGATGTCAGAAATTCTTTAATAAAGACATACTCATTAAGTAGATCTAAAGTATAGATATATGATATCAGATCAATTTCTAAATGATTTTGTTTAGAGCAAATGATAGAATAAGGACATGTGAACAATACAAAGACATCACTTACTTTTCTGGGACTTTAGCTTCTGGTGAGTGGATTAGCTGAAGTAGCCAGATTAACGTTCTGAGTGAAGTGAAGAAGTGATTCTGTGCTCTGAATAATCGGATGGGGAAATGCTGGCACTCCATCTCCACTTTCAGAGGGCTGTGTGAAGAAATCAGGAAAGCTGACTCCCTCCCATGTCTTCACCTTGTGTGTTTAATGCATTTTCTCTCCCTGGAGTTCCAACATTCTGCCAGCTGCCCCAGGCTCTTATCTCAACCCCCTACATTGTCTAAGAACCTCTCTCTAGACAGAGAGTTCACTTTCTTTGGGGCTTGATTGTCTAGCCCTGGGATGAATGCATCTTCTAATGGCTAGTGCTCCATACATGAAAAAGGAGAGAGAATCCTGTTTGGCCTGTGTGGGAAATGCAGTTTATTAATTGCTCAGATGATTGTATTTGGAAACCAGTTCTCTTTCCATTTGTACACTTAGTTATGAACAACTTTGGATCTACTCTTTCTATGAATCTTTCTAATGGCTCCTTCCTGAGCATGTTTCAAATTTATGGGTTCTTTTACTCCTGCCAATCCAATGTTATTTATTTTCCATCTTCTAAGAGTTTTTTCCCATTATTGTTGGCCATGTCCCTTATTGGTTTTAAATATTTTCTATAATTTTTAGGGTTTAGGACAAGAGGGAGGTCAGAAAAATGAAACCAAAATTGAACAAATATTGTGTTCATCAAGAAAACAGAAAGAAAAGTGCCAATATCTGATTAATTTAAGCAGAAATGGAATCTACTGAGAGGCTATTAGGAAGTTTGCAGAATTGCCCTAAATCTTACAGAACCAGTTTCAGAAATATCCAATGCACCTATGCTCTAGAATCAAAAGAAGCTGAGAAAATGAAAATCTGATATTTTGAGCATCAGTAGTAGGAGGGGAACACTCAGAACTTTTCAAACTCTTGGTTTATGAATCACCCCTGGCTTCACTTTCTTTTCTGCAAATATGACCCAACTTTCCAGTGATACACTCATTAATAACCACTTTTAAAAAGTCTCATATTTAACCTTGCATTGTGTCAACTTGCCAATCTTCAACAGTGAATCATTCTACCATCTGTTTTTCAGATTTTATTCCCAGGTTGCTGGACTTTGCTGGATAAACTCTAAAAATTATATTGACTGAAAATTCATGCTAACCCAATTCTGAGTCATAAAGTCATCTGTGTGTTTTCCTTGACCTTCCTTTCTTCTTGTAGGAGCAGGAAACTGGAATGAGAAGCCCTGCTTTTAACTCCTGCTTTTAACTTGTGATTTAGGGAGGGATTCTTCATTTTACTCTGTCCCAGTTTTGTCCATGACATGGAAATAATATTTAAATTATAGGATGCTTGTGTGATTAAAAGGGGATGCAAAATTAGCTTCCCAACCACAATGTGCCCACATATGGTAGCTTTGTTATGCTTTGTATGACAAGGAATCCAAAATCTTTATTCAAATTATTTACTTGCTGATTTTTTTCAATGGATATTCATTTCCAAATTTCCAGCTTTTTTCTGAACAGTTTGAAATCTCCCCTGACACCTCACACTAAAAAATATCTATAACAAGCCGTCTCTTTTTCTTCCAAAACTTCTCTTTTTTCTGGCTTAGGACAATTCTGGTTAGTTAAGAAAGACGCTTCACTATTGCCTCCCACCTTGTTTCATCCCCATTATTCTTGTGTTATCACATTTTTAGATCTCTTCTCTTCTATTTCACTTTGATTAAGAGCATAATATTCTGTCCTTTCAGTTTGGTGCTACCAATCAAAAGCTAGAAACCTTGTTTCATGTACTAAGTCACCACCTGAGATACGATACAATCCCTGGGACAAGAAGAAAAATCTAAGGAATCCAGGCTACTTACTTTATTTATTCACTCTTCATTCCAATAAATTCTGCAATTCAATCCACAAACCCATTAGATTATATTTACATAAAAATATTATATTTGTATCTGAAAATAGATTATATACCATTTTATTTGGCTTTTCTTCATATGGTGATTGGAATATCCATCTTCTATTGCTTCGTTCTAATAAATGTATCTAGAATTCCAGGATGATTATTATGGAAGTCCCCTCTGCTCTCCAGTGCAGATGTCTATGTGTACTTGCAGAAGACCCCTCTGCTTCTTGGGATCCTTGCTTCAGTGTGCTAAATTGTGTTAAATGTCTGATCCTTCCTACCTAAACTTCTCTAATTAAAATCAGAAAGAATGATTGTTATAAACCAACTACAGAGTGAAATTTGCTTTTCTTGTGTTCACAATTGATGTCAAAAAAATCTGCTGCGATGTAATGTTTAGAGTTTTCTCTGGTGAGAATGCAGATGGAAGGTGCAACTGTTTCCCTCCACATCAATTTCTCCCATCGGTCCTTTGTTCTCCATTTTCCCAAAGAAATGTCTTGTTTTCTAACAGTGTATTTTCCAACACAATCTAAATTATTTTTATACAGTTGATTCTTGAGTTTTAATTTTATTTTTAACACTTAGATGACTTTCAAACTAGTCTTTCACTGGAAATAATTAGGTGTATTCTTGAACCTCTAAGCAGTGAGTCTGGGATTTCCTGACTGTATGCTTTGTAGACACGAGAATTTGAGGTGTAATTAGTAATTTATACAACTAATAGGTCTGTTTGTCAGAGATTCAGATCCATGGGTTCTAAGTAAGGGAAACAAATAACTAGTGCAACTTAATGGGTTAGAAAGACTGGTTCAAAAAGCCAAGTAATTATAAATATTTTTATGAAACAGGACTGACATTGCTTTATCTTTGAATAGGGTCTGCTTAAGAGGAGTAGCTCACAGGATGCCAGGGTGACTCGATTGGATGGCTGACTTCAGCTCAGGTCATGATCTGTGGTTTATGAGTTCAAGCCCCATGCCAGCTCTGTGCTGACACCTCAGAGCCTGGAGGCTGCTTCAGATTCTGTGTCTCCCTTTCTCTCACTGTGCCCCTCTCCAGCTCGTGCTCTGTCTCTCAAAAATGAATAAACATTTAAATAATTTAAAAAAAAGAGTATCTCGGTAATATATTCACTAGTTTTGTGCCAGTGCATGATATGTTTAAGTAAAAATTAATGTGATCAATTTGAATAATATGAATATACAGATATATCTTTCTCTTAAAATTGCCACACCACTGGTTGGTGATTTTATGAGATTTTAAGACAAAGAGTAAATGTGTATCTGTCTATTTCCATTTTCTACTTTGCTTTGCCTGGCTAGATGTAGCAAATATGGTGTATTGATAAAGAGACTATAAAAATATTTTTGGAAAAACGTGATACCATCTAATATTCTAATATTTTTAAGTATTTATTTATTTTTGAGAGAGACAGAGCATGAGCAGGGGAGGGGCAGAAAGAGAAGGAGACACAGAATGTGAAGCAGGCTCCAGGTTCTGAGCTGTCAGCACAGAACCTGACGTGGGGCTTGAATTCACAAGCCACGAGATCGTGACCTGAGCCGGAGTTGGATGCTTAACCAACTGAGCCACCCGGGCTCCCCTGATATTTTCTCTTGTAATTTCTGAAAATTGGTTTAATTTGTATGTATTTTTCTATGGGAAGTTTCATACCTCTGATATAAGCCTTTAGTCAAGAATGGAGGTAACTAGTTAGGTCAGGTGTATGGAATTATTGAAATCCATCTGGGTTGTGTTACAGACTTCGTATAACTTTAGGGTAACGTACTTCATTTTTCATATTACAAGTCACACAGCATGCATCTTTAAAGTAATTATTTGGTTTAAAAAAGTGTGTATGAGGGCAGAAGAAGTGGTAAAGCCTGGAAGGATGTGGGTTTTGATGATATATTGTACCTACAGTGAGCTCCCACTACTAGTCCCAGCCTTTTGGTACCTGGGGATGGGCCAGTCAGGCTCCAAATATGTATTGTTAATAGGTGTTGAAGATACAGAAGAAGAAAAAAACAGACTGAGGACTTTTTCTCAAGCTGCTTAACTAAGTGAAGGGAGTAGATAGGGAACCTGAAAATAATCAAGATGATTTCAGGTACCAAAAAGTGTTATGAAGTGGATAAATAATAGAGAATGATGCTTATCTAGGATGATCAGGAAAAGCCTTTTTGACAAGGTATACATCAGGAAAGAGGTGAATAATAAGAAAGGGGTAGCTGTGTAAAGGTCTGGGGGAGAGAATTCCAAGTAGGAGGAACAGCAAATGCAAGAGCCTTGCTCCAGGAAACAGCCTGGTGTGTCCCAAAGCTGAGGGAAAAAGCCAGTGCCGGGACATGGATGAGGGAGAGGGTAGAAGAATCTGAGGCCAGGAATATGGCAAGGGGAAGACCACAGAGAACCTTTTAGGGCATGACACAGAGTTCAAATTCTTATTTAAGAGTAACCAGTAGCCACCACAGTTTTATTTATTTTATTTATTTTGTTTATTTTTTAATTTGCATCCATATTAGTTAGCATTTTGTCCCTCCCCACCCTTCACTTCCCTCTGGTAACCATCAGTTTGTTCTTTGTATATATAGGTCTGATTTCTGCTTTATGTTTGTTTCTTTATTCATTTCGTTTGGTTTTTAGATTCCACATATAAGTGAAATCATATGGTATTTATTTTTCCCAGTCTGACTTATTTCACTTGGCATAATACCCTCTGGGTCCATCCAAATTGTTGCAAATGGCAACCATGTTTATGGCTGTGTAATATTTCTGTGTGTGTGTGTGTGTGTGTGTGTGTGTGTGTGTGTACCACTCTATCTTCCTTATCCATTCATTTATTGATGGACACTTAGGTTGCCTCTGTATCTTGGATATTGTAAATAAAGCTACAATAAACATAGGGGTGCATATATCTTTTCAAATTAGTGTTTTCATTTTCTTTGAGTAAATATTTGGTAGTGGAATTATTGGATCATATGGTATTTCTTTTTAATTGTTTGAGTCACCTCCACAATGTTTCCACAGTGGCTGTATCAATTTACATCCTCACCACCAGTGCCCAAGTGTTCTTTTTCTCCACACCCTTATCAACACTTAGTTCTTGTCTTTCTGATTTTAGCCACTCTGACAGGTATAAGATGATATCTCATTGTGATTTTGATTTGCATTTCCCTGATGATTAGTCATGTTAAGCATCTTTTCATGTTTCATAGCTTGCTTTCTTAACTTTGCTTTGTGGATAGCACAGTGTCAAATACAAAACTAAAAAAATAAGTTAAAAAAGGACATTTTCATATCGTTATGACAAAGAAAACCATTTGTGCTTGTCAACATGTTTTCCTTTTGAAAGCCTATTTTGCCTCTCCTCTTTCACAACAAATGAAGGATGAAGTTTGAGGACAGCACAGGTGACACTTAGCATGTCCTATCTACATCTACATTTCTTTTTTTTTACATAATATATATATACATATATATATATATATATATTTGTACAGCCTTATACAGAAATACAATGTTTCAGCATTTCTAATTTTATTTACTTATCATTAATTTATTTTTTAATTTTATTTTTTATTTTTTTAAATTTACATCCAAATTAGTTAGCATATAGTGCAACAATGATTTCAAGAGTAGATTCCTTAGTGCCCCTTACACATTTAGCCCATCCCCCTTCCCCCAACCCCTCCAGCAACCCTCAGTTTGTTCTTCATATTTATGAGTCTCTTCTGTTTTGTCCCCCTCCCTGTTTTTATATTATTTTTGTTTCCCTTCCCTTATGTTCATCTGTTTTGTCTCTTAAAGTCCTCATATGAGTGAAATCATATGACTTTTGTCTTTGTCTGATCGACTAATTTCACTTAGCATAATACCCTCCAGTTCTATCCACGTAGTTGCAAATGGCAAGATTTCATTCTTTATGATTGCCAAGTAATACTCTAATATATATATATATATATATATATATATATATATATATATATATAATCTCCCATATCTTCTTTATCCATTCATCCATCAAGGGACATTTGGGCTCTTTCCAAACTTTGGCTATTGTTGATAGTGCTGCTATTAACATGGGGGGGTGCATGTGTCCCTTTGAAACAGCACGCCTGTATCCCATGGATAAATGCCTAGTAGTGTAATTGCTGGGTGGCAGGTTGGTTCCATTTTTAGTTTTTTGAGGAACCTCCATACTGTTTTCCAGAGTGGCTGAACCAGCTTTCATTGCCACCAACAATGCAAAAGAGATCCTGTTTCTCTGCATCCTTGCCAACATCTGTTGTTGCCTGAGTTGTTACTGTTAGCCATTCTGACAGGTGTAAGGTGGTATCTCATTGTGGTTTTGATTTGTATTTCCCTGATGATGAGTGATGTTGAGCATTTTTTCATGTGTCAGTGAACATCTGGATGTCTTCTTTGGAGAAGTGTCTATTTCATGTCTTTTGCTGATTTCTTCACTGGATTATTTGTTTTTTGGGTGTTGAGTTTGATAAATTCTTTATAGATTTTGGATACTAACCAAATATCTTGCAAATATCTTCTCCCATTCTATTAGTTGCTTTTTAGTTTTGCTTGTTTCTTTCTCTGTGCAGAAGCTTTTTATTTTGATGAGGTCCCAGTAGATCATTTTTGCTTTTGTTTCCCTTGCCTCCAGAGATGTGTTGAGTAAGAAATTGCTGCGGGCAAGATCAAAGAGGTTTTTGCTTGCTTTCTCCTCGAGGATTTTGATGGCTTCCTGTCTTACATTGAGGTCTTTCATCCACTTTGAGTTTATTTTTGTGTATTGTGTAAGAAAGTGGTCCAGGTTCATTCTTCTGCATGTCGCTGTCCAGTTTTCCCAGCACCACTTGCTGAAGAGACTGTGTTTATTCCATTGGAAATTATTTCCTGCTTTGTAAAAGATTAGTTGGCCATACATTTGTGGGTCCATTTCTGGGTTCTCTATTCTGTTCCATTGATCTGAGTGTCTGTTCTTGTGCCAGTACCATACTGTCTTGATGATTACAGCTTTGTAATAAAGCTTGAAGTCTGGGATTGTGATGCCTCCTGCTTTGGTTTTCTTCTTCAAGATTGCTTTGGCTATTTGAGGTCTTTTCTGGTTCCATACAAATTTTAGGATTATTTGTTCTAGTTCTGAGAGGAATGCTGGTATTACTTTGATAGGATCGCGTTGAATATGTAGATTGCTTTGGGTAGTACCGACATTTTAACAATATTTGTTCTTCCTATGCAGGAGCATGGAATCATTTTCCATTTTTTTGTGTCTTCTTCAATTACTTTCATAAGCTTTCTATAGTTTTCAGTGTATAGATTTTCCACCTCTTTGGTTAGATTAATTCCTACGTATTTTATGGTTTGTTGTGCAACTGTAAATGGGATAGATTCCTTGATTTCTCTGTCACTTCATTGTTGGTGTATAGGAATGCAACCGATTTCTGTGTGTTGATTTTATATCCTTCAACTTTGCTGAATTCATGAATCAGTTCTAGCAGTTTTTTGGTGGAATCTTTTGGGTTTTCCATCTAGAGTATCATGCCATCTGCAAAGGATGAAAGTTTGACCTCCTCCTGGCCAGTTTGGATGCCTTTTATTTCTTTGTGTTGTCTGATTGTAGAGGCTAAGACTTCCAATACTATGTTGAATAACAGTGGCAAGAGTGGACATCCCTGTCTTGTTCCTGACCTTACAGGGAAAACTCTCAGTTTTTCCCACTGAGGATGATATTAGCGTTGGGTCGTTCATATGTGGCTTTTATGATCTCGAGATATGCTCCTTCTATCCCTACTTTCCTGATGGTTTTTATCAAGAAAGGATGCTGTATTTTCTCAAATGCTTTCTCTGCATCAATTGAGAGGATCATATGGTTCTTGTCCTTTTTTTTTTTTTTTTTGACGTGATGAATCAGGTTAATTGTTTTGCAGATATTGAACAAGCCCTGCATCCCAGGTATAAATCCCACTTGGTCATGGTGAATAATGTTTTTAATGTATTGTTGGATCTGGTTGGCTAATATCTTGTTGAGGATTTTTGCATCCATGTTCATCAGGGAAATTGGTCTATAGTTTTCCTTTTTAGTGGTGTCTCTGTCTGGTTTTGGAATCAAGGTAATGCTGGCTTCATAGGAAGAGTTTGGAAATTTTCCTTCCATTTCTATTTTTTGGAACAGTTTCAAGAGAATAGGTATTAACTCTTCCTTAAATGTTTGGTAGAATTCGCCTGGAAAGTTATCTGGCCCTGGACTCCTGTGTTTTGGCAGATTTTTGATTACTAATGCGATTTCCTTACTGGTTATGTGTCTGTTCAGTTTTTCTGTTTCTTCCTGTTTCAGTTTTGGTAGTGTATATGTTTCTAGGAATTTGTCCATTTCTTCCAGATTGCCCATTTTATTGGCATATAATTGCTCACAATATTCTCTTGTTATTGTTTTTATTTTTGTTGTGTTGGTTGTGATCTCTCCTCTTTCATTCTTGATTTTACTTATTTGGGTCATTTCCTTTTTCTCTTTGATCAAACTGGCTAGTGGTTTATCAATATTGTTAATTCTTTCAAAGAGCCAGCTTCTGGTTTTATTGATCTGTTCTACTGTTTTTTTGGTTTCAATAGCATTAATGTCTGCTCTAATCTTTATTATTTCCTGTCTTCTGCTGGTTTTGGGTTTTATTTGCTGTTCTTTTTCCAGATCCTTAAGGCGTAAGGTTAGGTTGTGTCTCTGAGATCTTTCTTCCTTCTTTAGGAAGGCCTGGATTACTATATACTTTCCTCTTATGACCGCCTATATTGCGTCCCAGAGGTATTGGGTTGTGGTGTTATCATTTTCATTGTCTTCCATGTACTTTTTAATTTCCTCTTTAACTTCTTGGTTAGCCCATTCATTCTTTAGTAGGATGTTCTTCAGTCTCAAGTATTTGTTACCTTTCCAAATTTTTTCTTGTGGTTGATTTTGAGTTTCATAGCCTTGTGGTCTGAAAATATGCATGGTATGATCTTGATCTTTTTGAACTTACTTAGGGCTGTTTTGTGTCCGAGTATATGGTCTATTCTGGAGAACGTTCCATGTGCCCTGGTGAAGAATGTAAATTCTGCTGCTTTAGGATGAAATGTTCTGAATATATCTGTTAAGTCCATCTGGGCCAGTGTGTCATTCAAAGCCATTGTTTCCTTGTTGAGTTTTTGATTAGATGATCTGTCCATTGCTGTGAGTGGGTGTTGAAGTCTCCTACAATTATGGTATTACTATTGATGAGTTTCTTTATGTTTGTGATTAATTGATTAATATATTTGGGTTCTTACACATTTGGTACATAAATGTTTACAATTGTTAGGTCTTCTTGGTGGATAGACCCCTTGATTATGATATAATGCCCCTCTGAATCTTTTGATACAGTCTTTATTTTAAAGTCTAGATTGTCTGATATAAGTATGGCTACACTGGCTTTCTTTTGTTGACCATTAGCATGATAGATGGTTCTCCATCCCCTTATTTTCAATCTGAAGGTGTCTTTAGGTCTAAAGTGGGTCTCTTGTAAACAACATATAGATGGATCTTGTTTTCTTATCCATTCTGTTACCCTATGTCTTTTGATTGGAGCATTGAGTCCATTGATGTTTAAAGTGAGTACTGAAAGATATGAATTTATTGCCATTATGATGCTTGTAGAGTTGGAGTTTCTGGTCGTGTTCTCTGCTCCTTTCTAATCTTTTGTTGCTTTTGGTATATATATATATATATATATATATATATATATATATATATATTCATCTTTTCTCTCCTCAGAAAGTTCCCCTTAATATTTCTTGCAGGGCTGGTTTAGTGGTCACAAACTCCTTTAATTTTTATTTGTCTGGGAAACTTTTTATCTCTCCTTCTATTTTGAATGACAGCCTTGATGGATAAAGAATTCTTGGCTGCATATTTTTCTGATTCAGTACACTGAATATATTCTGCCACTCCTTTCTTTCCTGCCAAGTTTCTGTGGATAGGTCTGCTGCAAACCTGATCTGTGTTTCTTTGTAGGTTAGGAACTTTTTTTTTCCCCTTTCTGCTTTCATGATTCTCTCCTTGCCTGAGTATTTTGTGATTTGACTATGATATGACTTGTTGATGGTTGGTTTTTGTTGAATCCAATGGGGGTTCTCTGTATTTCCTGGATTTTGATGTCTGTGTCTTTCCCCAGGTTAAGAAAGTTTTCTGCTATGATTTGCTCACATAACCCTTCTACCCCTATTTCTTTTCTTCCTCTGGGACCCCTATGATTCTGATGTTGTTCCTTTTTAATGAGTCATTGATTTCTCCAATTCCTAAATCGTGCTCTTTTGCCTTAATCTCCCTCTTTTTTCCTGCTTCGTTATTCTCTGTAAGTTTGTCCTCTATATCACTGATTCTCTGTTCTGCCTCATCCATCCTTGCCCACTGCTGCATCCATCTGTGATTGCAGCTCAGTTATAGCATTTTTAATTTCATTCTGGCTATTTTTTACTTCTTTTATCTCTGAAGAAAGGGATTGTAACCTATTTTCGACTCCAGCTAGTATTCTTATTATCATGATTCTATATTCTGGTTCAGACATCTTGCTTGTGTCTGTGTTGGTTCAATCCCTGGCTGTCGTTTCTTCGTGCTCTTTCTTTTGGGGTGAATTCCTTCATTTTGTCATTTTGAAGGGAGAAAAGGAATTAATGAGGTAGAAAAATTGAAATAAAAAAATTAAAATTAAATAATATTAAAATTAAAAATTAAACACACACACACAAAAATCAAATGGATGATGCTAGATCTTAGGTGTGTTTTGGTCTGGGTGTTGAGAGTGGTTTGACAGATTAGAGAAAAGAAAAGTGGGGGGGAGAAAAAAAGGAAATTGTTTGAGAATTTGAAAAAGTGAATACACTGAAGTAGACTAAAATGAGATGATGGGGGTAAAATAGAATTTGAAAAAATATATGCAAAAGTAAAGAATATAGTAGGAAAAAAAATAAAGAAAATATTTTTAATAAAAAATAAAAATAAATATGAATTTTGTAATTTTTTGTATTTAAGAAAAAAGAAAAGAAATGAAAAAGAGAAAAAAGATAAAAAAAGGAAAAAAGAAAAGAAAAAAGAAATCGTTTAAAAATTTGAAAAAGTGAATACACTGTAGTAGACTGAAGTATAATGATGGGAGTAAGATAGAATTTGAAAAAAATACATAAAAGCAAAAAATATAGTAATAAAAATTAAATAAAAATATTTTTAAAGAAATTGAAAGTAAAAATGAAGTTTTTCTCTTTCTGCATTCAAGAAAAGAAATAAAAAGAGAAAAAAGAGAAAAAAGAAAAAAAGAAAATTGAAAACTTGAAAAGGTGAGTACACTGAAGTAGACTAAAATAAAATGATGGAAGTAAAGTAGAATTTGAAAAAAAATTACATAAAAGTAAAAATATAGTAATAAAATTTAAAGACAGATATTTTTAAATAAAAATTGAAAATAAAAATGAATTTTTCTCTTTCTGTATTCAAGAAAAAGAAAAGAATTGTAAAAGAGAAAAAGGAAAAAAAAAGGAAGAAAATTGAATAGATGAACCTGCTAACACATTGAAGTAGGACTGAAATCGCTTTGTTTTCCCTAGATGTCAGTCTATGTAGCTCTTTATAGTCCATAAATTAAGCTGGCGGTGAGACTTGTGTTCTTGAAGAGCGAAGTTGGCCCAGTTGGGCGGGGCTCGGTGTAATAGCTCCGCTCTCCACTAGATGGCGCTGCTAGCTTACTGGGGTGGATTGTTTTGGTGCTGGTAGGTGTGTATGCACATGCGCAGAGCAGTGAAAAATGGCGCCACCCAGCCACCCAGTCTGTTCTCCTGGATCAGCAATCGCGTACTGGTCTTCTGTCTTCAGCTCTCGTCCACTCCCCGTGTTTTCACTCTCCGTGACCAGGCCCCAGGCAATACCTCTCTCCCAAGTTTTGTCTCAGATGTGGCTGTTTTCCCCGGCCCTTACTTCCGAAGAACTGCGGCTTTGACCCGTTCCACCCCTCTGCGGGAGGGTCTCACTGAGCAATGGCTGAATATCGGCTGCACCCAGGAATGCTTGCGGGACCCTGCTGCTGCCGGTGCCCCGAGACTGTGGCCAGGTGCCAGCCTGTCCCAGAAAATGTTCGTGAGATGGTGTAGCCTCAGTGTTTCAGGGATCATGGAAAATCACAACACACATCTGGCACCAGGCTTCACCCTTAATGACCTTGCCCCAGCACCAGCGAATGTGGCTGCCTTCTGGGATCTGCTGGGACCAGGTGCTTCAACAGTCTCTACCAAATGTCCTTCCAGCAGTTGAACCGCTTTTCCTCGTGTGGCCTGAGAACCTGCCGGACCCCACTCTGTTCTTGGGGACTCGCCCTTCCCACCAGAGCACCGCCAGGTATCGAGCTGTGGAGTTGCAGCCTTTGCGCTCCCCTTGTTTACAGTCTTAATGGAATTTAAACCCTCTCCTTTCTCCTTTTTCCTTTCTCCCATTTTAGTTTAGTCCCTGTGGCTGTTTCCAATTTTCCACTTTCTCTCCAGCTGCTTTTGGGGAGGGGTGCTTTTCCCATATTCTCCACTCCCCCCCACCCCAGTCTGTGTCCTCTCTCCACTTGCAAAAGTGGCTCCCTGCCCACCGCTGGCTTCTCTCTCCCCAAGTTCACCTCTCCGCAGCTTGTACCTGCTGAATTCTGTGGTTCAGGTTGTGCAGATTGTTGTGTTAATCCTCTAATCAGTTTTCTAGGTGTGTAGGATGGTTTAGTGTTGGTCTAGCTGTATTTCATGAACTCAAGAAACACAAAAAGCTTCCATGCTGTTCTGCCATCTTGGCTCCTCTACATCTACATTTCTATAATCAGGAATGGAAATAGGATATTACATTCTTTTTCAAGTTAAAGCTAATTGTTGGCTTGAGGCTAAGAAAACTACAAGAGTAATCATAACAGTAATTATATTTTGCATGCTGACTTTTTACCTGGCATGGTTCTTCACACGTCATGTATGTTAATTTAATCCCAAACAATCCTATGGTGTATTTTAAAAGGAGAAACTGAGGCACTGAGGTGGAGAAATATGCCCAAGGTCGCAGAGCTAATGTATGATAGAGATGGTATTCGGCTTCAGGCAGCCAACTTCAGAGGCTACACACTTTACCACTCTGTACTAATATTCCTTCTCATTTTGGTGCAGTTTCAGAAATAGTGGAAGAATGATTGCTATTTCTAGCACTCTCTCTAATGATAAGGATAGAAGCAACACAGTCTCTTAATCTCTGAGACAAGAGAAAATAACTCAAATGCTCATTGACCTCTGATAATGGATAATACAGATAACTATACATGCTGGCTTTCCTAGTGTCTCTAAAAATAAATTTATTCTAATTTTCCAGCATGAAAACTCAACAAATATTTTGAAAACATAAATCTGAATTCTGGGTGTAAGAGAAGGTGACACTCTCATACTTTTTGTATGTTATTACCTTGAAATCTCATAACAAATCTCATAATGTGAGTATTATTATCCTGATATTATGAATGGGATTCAAAAAGATCATGAACTTGCCCGGGGTCATACAAGCAATCAACTACACAGTTAAAATGACCACTTTTTTATACATCCAAATCCCCATGTACTTTCCAAAATAATGTTCTATATTATTAGTGAATTATAAGAGCCCAAAGCACTTTTCCCGTTTCAAATATTATACTTAAAGGACACTGTATTTAACTGATGTAAAGTGATACCTTCAGTAATGCTTTGAAGCCAACAGAACTTTGATATAAAAACATCTATGAGAAGAGCATTATTCCTTTGTTTTGTTTTCACATTTATATTAACCCTTGTGATAAGAAGTTTGAATGGTTCTTTCCAAAGAAAACCACAGTAGCATAAAATGATATAAAAGTACGAAATTGTCATTCTGAAGAGGGAAAAGTCTTAGAAACAATACATGCTCTACCTTTCCTCATGATTCATTAATCAAAATATCTTTTTTGATTAGGAATAATCAAATAATAATAATAAACAGGAATAATAAACTGATAAACCTAGTCTAATCCTACTGAAAATTGAATCTTTCAAAGACTTAGAAAATAACTTTAACTCAAAAGAATGAGTGCTCTATACTGAAAAGGTAGAAAAACTGTTCAGTGGTGAAATGGCAAGCTGAGCTAGAACTAGCCAGGAGTATAGCCACTTCAGATAGGAATCCGCAAGGTGAGCTGCTTATCTGATCTAACCATTCTGAGCACCAGATTCTTAATTTCAGTCGGCCAGATGGCTTAACTCCATCTGATCCTGACATCTACCTAAATCATTATTTTATAAAATAAAAAAAAATAGCAATTAGAAATAGTCAAGGTAACACTATAGATTGAAAAATTATGCATAGTTTATATATAATTTGTATACAGTGTTAATTCTGTATACGATGTCTCTGTTTCAAGTTTAGAATGCTTTACCTGTCCCAGTTTGGGCCTAACATACAGGTATTTAAACTTTCTGGGCCACCATGCTGATATGTGCCTGGGAATTCCTAAAGCATTTTTAAGCATCCTGGGATGTGATTGGAAAATATTTTCTGGAGACAGATCAGCAATTTGATGTCTTGGACCCAAAGAATCACTTAGGAGGTGATTTTCTCACACTACAGCCGAGTGAAGCTGCCTGGCTAAAATAGTACCATGGTTCGAGCCACTATCATGGTTCTACCCACTTGAACATTGACTCTTCACAGTTTTCTCCTGATCTATGAGCTCTGATACTTTTTGAACCACGGACTAAATTTAGGATGACTTTTAGATATGAGGCCAAACTATCAAAATCCTACAAATTTTCCTGTCCTCTTAACCCAAATCTCTTGTGGATTACTGCTCACTACTCTTCCAGGTCTTCCCACGACAAATTTGTGTCAGCCTTCTCTGCAGAGGCAGAGTTTTAATGCCTTCTCAAAGAGCTAACTTCAATCATATTATTCTCTCAATTCTACTCCAACTTTGTAGCCTTAACCAGCCATTCAAAAGCCTTTTTTGTACCTTGGAGAAGAAAGGGATAACCCTCTGACAGGCTTTCTGCTTTGTATACATGATTTATAAGTTTTAGTAGTTTTAGTCTTAATTTCTTTAAAAAAATTTTTTTAATGTTTTTATTTATTTTTGAGAAGAGAGACAGAGCATGAGTGGGGGAGGGGTAGAGAGAGAGGGAGACACAGAATCAGAAGCAGGCTCCAGGCTCTGAGCTGTCAGCACAGAGCCTGACACGGGGCTTGAACTCACAAGCCATGAGATCATGACCTGAGCTGAAGTCGGACATTTAACCAACTGAGCCCCCCAGGTGCCCCTAGTCTTAATTTCTAATTTGTCATCTGAAGGACATTATAAAACATAGGTCAACTTTTCCTGAAGATATTTTTATTTTTTATAAATTTATCTGGTAAATATTTTGAATTGTCAAATAATTGTCATATAATATGAATTATTTGGTAGAATTGTCATATAATAAACTGAACATATTAAAAGTCATCATACAATTTGGTAAGTTTTGAAAATATATGCACCCATAAATTCATTACTACAATCAGTAAAAGAACATTTTTGTCACTACCCCAAACTTTTTTCTACTCCCAATTTGCAGACAACCACTGATCTGATTTCTGCTACTGTAGCAAGTTTATGTTTACAAATATCTTATGTAAATTTAATCATGAAGGAAATAACCTTTTTCTAGCTTTTTTTACTCAGCATGATTTTGAGTTCATCCACATTGTTGCATGGGTCAGTACTTAGTTCTTTTTATTTGTGAGTAGTATTCCATTGAATGGATATACCACAATTTGTTTATCTATTTACCTGTTGTTGATAGGCATTTGAGTCATTTCCAGTTTTGAACTATTTCAAGTAAAGGTTCTATGGATATGGATGCACAAGTCTTTGTATAGACTTACATGTATAGCAGGTTTATTTTTAACTTTTCAAAAAGCTGGCAAATTACTCTCTAAAGTGCCCAGGACATTTTGCATTCTGACCAGAAGTGCATGAGAGTTCCAGTTGCTTTATGTTCTTGCCAAAATTTGGTATGTCAATTCTTTCACTTTTGGCCCCTGTGTAGTGGTATTGCATTGTCGTTTCAATTAGAATTTCTGTGATGAATAATGTAAAAAATGTTTTTATACCCTTACTGCATATCTTCTACTGTTAATTCCATTCCTAAATGTTCAGCTATTACTTAATTTGGTGATTTTTGTTATTATTGAATTATAAAAGCTCTTTATAGATTGTGCACATAGTTTGTATAACATATGTATTATGAATACTTTCTTGCATTGTGCCTTACTGTTGTTTTCTAAATGGTAGCTTTTAAAGAGCTAAAGTTTTAAATTTTGATAAAATCCAATGTACTATTTTTTTTTTCTTTCATGGCTCAAGCCTCTTTGATTCTATTAAAGAAAACTCGTCCTATCCCAAGGTCACAATGATTTTTTTCTTCTATTTTTTATTTGAGTAATATTTTTAGTTCTAAATATTATTTGAAATTGGATTGATGTTCTTTTATTTTGTTCTGTACAGACATTCAATTGATGAAACACCATTTATTGAAAAGACATTTTTTCCCCATTGAATTATCTTGACACTTTTGCCATAATCTAAATTCCCACATCTGTGTAGGTCTATTTCCAAACTATTTTTTTCAATTGGTCAATATATCTTTCTTTTAGCCAATAGAAAATTGTCTTGACTATGGCAGCTTTATATTTAGTCTCAGAGTTTTATATTAAAGTCCTTCAAACTTTTCCTTCTTTGGACATATTTTTTATACTAGTTCTTCATGTGCTTTAGTTTTGTATTCCATGTTCTCCTTGTTAGAAGGTAATAAGCAGTAGAGTATCCATTATTCATAATTGCAGAGTTCAAAATAATTTTTTGAACTGTATATCTAAGGAGATTTTCCTCTTTTCTAATGTGATCTGCATTTGGGGAGGGAACATTTTTTTTCTCTTCCTCACATACCCTTAAATTGAGCTTTTGTAATAAGAAGTTTTTATATACCTTGGATTTTTTTTTCAATAAAAATCATGCTAAAGTTCTTCTCCTGGTAAGGAGTGGAAAGTACAATTGATGGGCAGAGATTTGTTAAGAGTTAGAACACCTTAGACATCACCTTGTGGTCTATGCTACCAGAATTCCTTAAGAAGCTTTGAAGAAAAACATGATTGGACAAAAATGTACAGCTAGAATTACTGGAAGCTAAGATCAAGAGCTAAATGTGCTGTCAAAGAAGATGGTAGTGAGAAAGAGGTTCTGAGAACAAAAAAGCAAGATTAGTAAGGAGCCACTGAGAGGATGAGCGGAGAACCAAATACCTGGAATATTGATCATATAACTGTTTTCTGTTTGTTTACTTTGGGGTACTAAATGGAAGGAATAATGCATTTAAAGTAGTAAGATATTGGGGCACCTGGGTGGCTCAGTCACTTGTGTCCAACTCAGGTCATGATCTCATGGTTCTTGAGTTCAAGCCCCATGTCAGGCTCTGTGCTGACAGTGCAGACCCTGCTTGGGATTGTCTCTCTCCCCCTATCTCTGCCTTTCTCCTACTCACGTTCTCTCTCTCTCAAAATAAATAAACACTTTTTAAAAAATGTTAAAAAAAATATGGGCACCTGGGTGGCTCAGTCAGTTAAGTGTCTGACTTCAGCTCAGGTCATGATTTTGTAGTTCATGAGTTTGAGCCTCACCTTAGGCTCTGTGCTGTCAGCTCAGAGCCTGGAGCCTGCTTTGGATTCTGTGTCTCCCTTTGTCTGCCCCTCCCCACCCCCCCCATGCTTGCTCATGCTCTCTCTCAAAAATAAACATTAAAAAAACTTTAAAAAATATTAAAAAAATAAAGTAGCAATATATTGGGGTGCTTGGGTGATTCAGTTGGTTAAGTGTCTAACTCTTGATTTCGGCTCAGGTCATGAGTAGGTTCATGAGTTTGAGCCCCACGTCGTGCTCTATGCTGACAGTGTGGAGCCTACTTGGGATTCTCTCTCTCCCTCTCTCTCTGTGCCTTCCCTGCTCATGTTCTCTCTCTCTTTCTCTCTCTCTCTCTCTCAAAACAAATAAATAAACTTTAAAAAAATAAAGTGGCAAGAAACATACTATAACTTATAATTATAAAGTGCTCATTCCACATGCCAGATATTGCTCTAAGCATTTGCATGAAGTAACCGATTCAATCCTCAGAACAACCCAATGAGTTTGATTTGTTAAGAAGTTCATTTTGGAAAACCAAAGTACAGACAGGCATCACATAACTCCATGTATCTCCGTAACTAGTAAGGGGGAAAGAGTGTTGAGGAGTGTGAGGCCTAGATTTGAACCCAAATAGTTACAGTCTCATGCTATTATCTGCCTTGCTAGGTAATCTTTTCAGATTAGATAGAAACAGGCCTCATGCTGGGTTTTTCTTTAGGTATACCGGTAGTTCTTTTATTGATTCGCATTCCAGTAATTTTTTGTTGGTGGTCTATGTATTAAACAATTTTGTCTGATTCCAAAATCAGACTAATTTGTATAGAGTAATAAATCAGGCAAAATTTATGATTCTGAATAGCTTTAACCTATTTATTCAAGGTCAGATTTAGGCTGTCTCTTTTAAGTATCAAAAGCTTTGTGAAACCTCCATCTTTATGAATCTCACTCTTTATTTTCTTATAATGTTTATTTATTGTTTTGAGAGAGCTAGCGAGCAGGGGAGGGGCACAGAGATTGGGTGAGTGAATCCCAAGCAGGCTCTGTGCTGTCAGCTTGGAACCGGATGTCACACTAGATATCACAAACCCTGAGGTCAGAATCTAAACCCAAATCAAGAGTCTGATGCTTAACCAACTGAGCCACCCAGGAGATGCTGAATCTGACTCTCTCTAATAGGTCTCATACATTTTATAAGCATATATATACCCTTGGCCTTTGACAATAATGAACCCTGAGAATGCAAAATTCTATATTGGATTTGACTTGGGAAATATGTCTTTTGTTATACTATAGCTATATTCATTCTTACACTTTCTCTACATTGTTCCTAAACTGGAGACATCTTTAAAATTTTATTATTTTTGTAATATAAAATACACCTTTATGTCAGTTTTCTAAGAAAGCTTATTGAGGACTGAAGTGATCTTCCTTAATGGAAAATTCTG
Source organism: Acinonyx jubatus (assembly GCF_027475565.1). Lineage (NCBI taxonomy): Eukaryota > Metazoa > Chordata > Mammalia > Carnivora > Felidae > Acinonyx > Acinonyx jubatus. Next base: position 40,288,354 of record NC_069385.1, read on the forward strand.
AAAAAGAAGTATCCTGGACCTCACTGACATTTGTAAATACATAGAGATTCAAGAAAAGCTCCTCAATAGCAGTGCAGTGCAGTGTCTGAGCTTTCACTAAGCATGTCTATAGCCACATTTTCTTGTTGTTTGGAACTGGCTTTGGGTCATGAATTTGGAATGCAAAGTGGTAGCATCTTCTCTATGGTTTAGTTCTTTGAAAGTATTTGCACATCAACAAAAGAGAGTGTTAAAATAACTATATGCTTTTTATCCTCCTCAAATTTTTACATATTTTCAGAAGATCCACTTCCACTCTGAGTTCTAAAAGGAGTATTGTCTTGTGGTTAGGAGCATGGACTTTGCAGGCAAACTTGAAACTGCGTCTGCTTTTACGTGGATAGTGGTCATATTCAGAATTTCTCTGCTTGTAAGCAAAATGATAAGAACTATGAATAATAATAGTCGTGATGATGTTTACTTATCACTTACCATATATATTATTTTCAACCTCACAACAGCAGAGTTACCTGTGAAATAAAAAAATGAATAAATAAACTTGAAAAGAAAAAAAAAACTCAGAAACTTGGCTAGATTGCTAACGAGCTTGGAGCAGAGCCCGGATATTGGACTGAAGCTGTCCAATTCAGTATATTTGATATAGCATCTTTTTTTGTTGACTTAATGTAGGGCTGGGCATAATAGGCACCAGAAACGGATTTACCAAGAAGCTAATAAAGCTAAACTTTAGGACCCCTCAGTTGCATGGATACCTTTCAAAGCTCTGTACCTAAACTTGTATTTAAATTTTTGTTTCCCTTTTCTTATAAATGGCCCTACAAATCTTATAAGTTTTAGGCTGGATTGACCTCAGCTAGTCATCCCAAAAATGTTAGCTCTGATTATTGTTAGCATCCATTTACTATTGTTATTTATTAGAATATTCATGGGGTTTGTGCTGAAGTTGCAATTTCTCATCTACTCTTTTCTCTACTTCTTGTTTGCCAAAAACATGTACCTTCTCTCCATTCTTTGTTTACCTGGCATTCTCTGTAAGGCTTCTTACCTATAGGCTAACTTAAATACAGATATGTATGTAGAAGGATTGTGAAGTGCAGATGTCAAGTGCAAAATACGGATGGGTTTTTATCCCTGCTACCATTCGACACATGCCTTTGAGAAGTGAGAAGATATTCTAGAGAGATGTATCCTCTAGTTGCCTCTCCCGTTTCACTCCTCACTGCCTATCATTTGTCACACTGAATAAAATACTAAGTGTTCTGTAAACTTAGCATGGCCTTGAAATCTATTTAAGAGTAATAATAAATACATTGAAAGTCTTTATTGTTATCATCATAACAATAACTATACCAGAAACTGATTACTGATATAGTCATAGGCCAAATGCATGACCTATATTATTTGATTATTATAAAATCTTCTGAGATTGCAATTTGATTCCCAATTTACAGATAATGAAACAAAGTCTTGGAGGGATTAAGTGACTTACCCAAGGTGACATAATAGGTGGTAGAGTCAAGATTGGAACTCAGATCTATAACCCCAAAGTCCTTGATCTAGCCTCCACACTGAGTTCCTTCTGCCCAACATTACTCAGACCACTAGTATCTTGACTCTGCTACATAAAGTATGGGTATAAATAGTAAATTGATGCAGGGGGGAAAACCTCGAAAAACTACTCTTTATGTCTGAAGTATTCAGACAAATCATGGAGTTAATTATATATTCTAAAATTATGCAAATGATCTTTTTAGTTGTGAATTAATCAATGTTAATCACTTGAAAAATAGCTTGTAAGTTCTTTTTTTTTTCCTAGAGATATGTCAAAGTAGTTGAAATTCTCTTAGTAAGCTTCCTTTTTAAAAATTCCATTTTTTTCCCTGGCAGATGAAGACTACTTGAGTTATTTTGGTGTTGAGCAACAGTCACAGTAGGTGATTAAATTAGAGGCAGGTGTAAAACCCCTAAGAGTTAGCAGGACTCTGTTTTCTGATCACTGGGGTTATGGATCAGCAGTAAATTTCTGACACATGAATGCTTTCCTTTTGTGTAAGAGGAAAAGGAATTAATGTGACTTCCTATTTAGAAAGAAGAGCTAATAAAGGAATAGAATGAACACTGGATGAGGAAGATATGGTTCATCTGCTTATTTGAATGCAAACACAACACATTCTCAGCTGTGGGTGTTTCAAGTTTGCACGAAGAAAAATGCCAGTACAGCAAAGGAAAAGGCAGCCAGCCCTCTTACCAGCAATCAGTAGGCCTAGTAGTAACTCCTCATTCATTTTCAAAAGACCCTACTCAAGTGACTTTCAGTAAAGTTTCTGAAGGTCCTCTGGTTAGAATGGAAGCTCATTCTAGCTTGCTACTGACTCTCACAGTTTTGTAAAAACGACAGAGCTGCATGGATGTATAACATGAGAAATACTTCAAGTCCATCATGAAAAGGAGATCTGACTCCTGAACATCTGGGCATGTCAGGTGGCTATTATTTATCTTTCAGATATGTTTAGAGATGTATTTTTAATCTGCATTTTGCACCACAGATGCATATTTTTTTCTCTTCAGTAGTATATCAAAATACCTGAGAGATTTGAGTATCACAAACTATTGGTAACTTGTAAATTCCTAAAATTGATTGCTGTTAGACATCTGATGGTTTTGGCATGTCTATGATTTTTCCTCTTCACTTCCAAGAAGTGGATTAATTTTTTTCTGCATTAATTTTTTTCTTTTTGAAAAAAATGTTCTGAAATATAAATCTTTGATTTCATGGTTTTTTAAAAAAAAAATTTTAACGTTTATTTATTTTTGAAACAGAGAGAGACAGAGCATGAATGGGGGAGGGTCAGAGAGAGGGAGACACAGAATCTGAAACAGGCTCCAGGCTCTGAGCTGTCAGCACAGAGCCTGACGAGGGGCTCAAACTCACGGACCGCGAGATCATGACCTGAGCCGAAGTCGGCCGCTTAACCGGCTGAACCACTCAGGCTCCCCTGATTTCATGGTTTTTATGTTCTATGGTTCTTAAGCTCAACACCTTTATATGATTTGAAAGGCAAGATTAATTGTTAATCTCACATATGGTTGGGTTTCTCCACTGGTTACTACTAAACTGGATGTACCTAGGGTCTTCCTGGATCAGAGTGAATCATGATGGACGTGTAAATTAAGTTTCATAAGAAAAAGCTAATAAACTTACAATATATTGGAATCCTCTTTTCCCAGAGTGGCTAAACATGGGAAGACTTTAGCCGTCAGAACCTACCAGCTCTAGGAAGGACCCTGAAAGTACATTTGTTTTCAAGTAAAATCTTACATGAATCTTTTAAATAATTTAATGGTATATTAGTACTCCAGGAGATCTTTTACCTTGCAATCACAGGTGTGTCTAAAAAATCCAGTGCATTCAGGTCATAGTTATATACACAGTTACACATGATAAATAAAATTCAGGTTTTTCAAGGTAAAAGCTAATGAAAAGATTTAGATTTAGGGGAATTACATTTCAGTTAAAACAATACTATCAAAATGAACTGTAAAATGATATCATTAAAAATATCTAGCTGTGTTTTTATTTTAAAAAGGTGCACATTACACAAGCCACATATATTTATTTTTGAGACAGAGACAGAGCATGAGCAGGGGAGGGGCAGAGAGAGAAAGACACAGAACCCAAAGCAGGCTCCAGGCTCTGAGCTGTCAGCACAGAGCCTGACATGGGGCTCGAACTCACAGACTGTGAGATCATGACCTGAGCTGATGTCAGATGCTTAACCAACTGAGCCACCAAGGCATCCCATACACAAGCCACATATAGATGCGCAATAAACCCTTACTGATTGAGCCTTGATGACAAGAGGTTTATTTAGTAACCTAGGAAATCAAAATTCATAATTTTGAGGGCACACAGAAGACACATTTCAATGAATAGGGAAGTGAGTACTTTATTTTCCCAAAGCTAGTTAGACTAATTGATTTTGTAATCCTAAAGGTTTACCAATTATTTCAACTTTGTTTCAGATGACTAAAAACAAGTTATCCTAAAATGAGGAGGCAGGACATAGGATGTTTGAAATTTTCACTTCTCATTTATTAGAGTCATTTCATTTTCATTTATATATGCATACAGATTTACTTCTTGTTTTGTTGACACCTTATTATGAAGATAAATGAAATATAAGAAACTTGCAGTGAAAGTATTTATGGAGATTGTTATGGAAGTTGAGGTTTGTCAGTTTCACAACTAGTTCCATTACCAAGCCTTCTGACTCTTATTTCTATGCCTACACAAGACACCTAGATCCACTATCCAAAAAACAAAACTCAGCCTTGTCTTTTACTTCCACCGGGAATCTAATCACATCGGGGGGGGGGGGCACAAGGTGAAGTATGTACTAACCTTGACCTTACTTTTATTTTCTTGGAAATGATCCAAGATGACCAGCTCATTCTGATTTACCCAGAACTATCTCAGGTTTAAACCTGAAAATTCCATTCTGGAGGGCAAACCAGAATGTTGGTTACCCCAGATTCCCTCATTCTAGGGGTATTCCAAATTCTAATACTCCTGTTTAATAAACACTTTTGATACACACACTGTAGTTCACATATTCTACCTTTTCCAGACACTCAAGAATTCAGGGGAATATATATTTTTTAATTTCTCTCTGAGTGAAAAATAAACACCATTTCCTTAGCAAGGTTTGTTGCACACATTTTTATCTGAGTCCGTGAGAAAGCATGGTATTTACTTGAGTCTTCTGTGACTCATGCTCCTCCTTAGTGGTTGGGCAAGGATTTTCCCCAAGTTGCTTTCTGGGAGAAAATGCCTTCTAGTAGTTTATGTAGGATGGACAGTCATGCCTACCCTATAGGAGGGTGATCCCCACTCTGGGTGGGTCAGTGAGAGGTCATTCTGTCAATAAAATTCACGAAGGATTCGGGGGGACTAGAGAATATGCATTTGTTGTTATATCAAACTCAACAGTGGACTTTAAAAGTGTTCTAGAGGGCAGGCAGAATTATTAGTTTGGGTCTTTGGCCACCCTCTTGTCATGTTACTCAGAGCCTCAGTCCCTATATCTGAGTCTTACACTAAGAAGAAACAGTATTAGATGGATATCTTATCCATTTTCTCTGTCTCCTGCTAAGTGAATGTGATGCTGTGCCCATCCAGCTTCTTTTGAGTCCAGAAAACTTATAACTATGGCCTCTGCCACATTGCCTGACCTTAATTTTGGAACAAAGGAAGAAGATTGCCTCGGAGAAAAAGCATATTTCAAGATATAGATCTTTAGTCCCAAGGGAAAGTTTAGCATAGTGACAGAGACTGCACAATGATTTTTTGACCTTTGCTTGTTCCTGTGAGCACACAGCTAGGTCATACTTTCCAGTCTCCATTGCAATTCAATGTGTGACTGAGTTCCAACCAATAGAATGTGAATGGAAGTGATGCCACTTCCAGGACTAGTCCATGAAAACCTGCCAGTTACTATTCTCTATGTTATTTCTCTTCTCGGGCTTGATGCAGATGATTACAGCCACCTTGAAATTGACATGTTGAAGATTAGAGAGCCACAGGATAGGCATGGGTCCCTAAACAATTGTTTGAAGGAAAGATGCCTTGAAACAGGAATACCCACAGTGAATTTGCTGAGTGAGAAATATAATTCTATTTCATCAATTTACTAAACTTTTGAGTTTCATCTATACAGTGCCTAGTGTTACTTTAAATAATACACATAGCAATTAAAGATTCTAGAACCAGACTGCTAGAAGTCAAGTCTTGGCTAGTTCTATATGCTGTCTTTATGTTCTTGAGCAAATATCTTAACCTTTTTGTGCCTTAGCTCTCTTATCATTAAAGTGGAAATGATGACAGGTACCTACTTCATAGCATTGCTATGAGGATTAAATTGTTTATTACATATAAAGCACTTAAAACAGAGTCTGACATTTAAGAAGTACTATATAAGTGTTATTATTTCTTGAGACTGAGTTTCAACAGTAATTTTTATGTATATGTTTCTCCAAAGCAACCTTTTAATTTTTTTTCTGACTGTCCTTAATTTTTCAACATGGCTACATTGGATCTTATTTGAGTCACTTGTGTCCATGTTTCAAGTCTTTAAAACTATGTATTATTGCCATATTCTGCCACTCTCATAATTGTCATTGTTTCTCCATTTTTCAAAACAACTTTACTGAGATATAATTCACATACCACACAATTCAACTATTTAAACTGTACAATTCACTGGCTTTGTATATCCACAAAGCTGTCTGTTGGTCACCATTATTAGTGTTTTTTATCCCTCTATTTCTGAGGGTTCCTACACCCATAATATTTTAGGAGCTTGTTACAACAATGGCCCCAAATTCTAAATCTTCAAGTGCATTCATTGGATTCCCTGCTGAGATCTAGGACCTCTATGAGTTTTTGGCTCTGAGAATGGTTCTGGCAGCCAGTTGTTAGCTGTTCAGTCTCAAGGGACTACTGTTTTGTTAAGGGAAGTGGGTCAAGGTTCGTTGTTTTTGCTTCTTGCTTGTCATTTATATTTTGTTGATACTCTTTTTTTTACTCCTATACCCCAACATTACTGCAATATTATTGACAGATAACATATGGGAGTTTAAGGTATGCAATGTGATGATTTGATACACACATACATTGCAAAACTATTACCACAATAAGTTTAGGTAACACCTCCATGTTTATCACTATGCACCAAAAAAATGGTGCGCAGTGATAAACATTTAAAATCTATCTTAACTTTCAAATATATAATTCAGTATCATTTCTTGAAGCCACAATGCTGCACATTAGATTCCTGGGACTCCTTCTTATAGGTGGGAATTTGTACACTTTGGCTAACATCTCCCATTTCTTCCTCCCCCAGCTTCTGATAACCACCATTCTATTCTCTGTGAGTTTGACTGTTTTAGATTCCACATGTAAGTGAGAACATATGGCATTTGTATTTCTATCTGACTTATTTCACTGCACAAAATGCACTCAAAGTCATTGCATGGTGTTGCAAAAGGCAGAATTTCCTTCTTTTTTTTTTTGTGGCTGAAGGGCATTCCATTGTATGTATACACCACATTTTCTTTACCCATTCATCTACTGATGGATGCATAGGTTGTTTCTATGTTTTAGCTTTCGTGAATAATGCTGCAAGAATCATAGGGTACAGATATCTTTTGGAGATACAGTTTATATTTCCTTTGGATATATACCCAGAAGTAGGATGGCTGGATCATATGGTAGTTCTATTTTTAATTTTTTGAGGAAACTTCATACTATTTTTCATAGTGTTTAAACTAATTTACATTCAGGATAAGACTCTTTATCAGTTAAAAGTTTCTGCCATGACGTAATAACTTTTCCCTTTCAAGACTGTCTCCAATTTTTTAAGTAAGTTTGTGTTAATCAAGGATAGATTAATATCCAACTTTTGGCTTGAAATTTTCCAATTGATTTATTCATTCCAGTAAGTCATATAATAAACTTCCTTATTTCTCTGAACCACTTAATATCAAATAGTTCATTCCCTGCCAAGGCTGTAATTCTACTTTCAGAGTAGTTTCAATAACTTTTCTGACTACTAGGTAGTATTCCAAGGATTATGCATGCAATAAAAAGGAAGGTGAGCTCTTGATATAGCACCTGGGTTGTTCCTAATTCTTGTTGTTAGTTCAAAAATTCTAGATGAGCCACCAAATGTAAGCCAAAAGTCTAAAGGGTCTTTCTTGCACTGAAGGACACAGCCTTGACTCAAGGCCTATGGCTTTTCCCTGAATTCAGCCCTTGCTGACCCTGAGGCTAAGTGCATTCTGCAAGAAACCATTTACTTGAAGATATGTAGTGGCTTACTTCAATCACTCACTTTCATTTTATTTCCTTAGCTTCCCAGGTGTCTCCATCCTTGAATTCAAATAAACTGAACTGTCCCTTTTTAACCTTGCCAGAAACTCTTTCTCAAGCACACTGTGGTTTTTGTGGTTTCACTAAATATTTGCAAGAAGTAGTAGCAGGTAGAGCATCTTGCAAAGTGTGTGGATTCCTTCCTCTAGTTGACTCTGAATTTCCTGGCAGGTGTCCTCTTCATGGTTTAGAGTTCCATAACCATCTAAAATCCCCATTCCTTATATGGAGTCCTCTTTGCTTTACACAATACTAGGATTTGTAGTGAAGTTTGTGCACTGCAATTGACTACCCCTAGAGATGAACTTGCAGCCAGAAAGATTTTTCAAATGTCCACATTCCCCACCCATCTCCAGGAAATTCTAGTGAATAAACTTTTCTCAATCTCTTTATAAAATCAATAACCATCATAGAAAGGCCAGAGAGTTTGCAAATATTTTGAATAGATCTTATGTAGTGTAGATATCGAATAATAAAGAAACAATGAAATAGAGACCCACAATGTGGTGTGACTTAAAAATTTAATGGAATTTTTGATTTATGTCAAAATACATTGCATGTCAAAAGACCAGTTTCTGGATTGTGTTACTTTTATCATGATGAAAAATACCACTAAATGTGTCACTGAAAATTAAGTAACGAAATGATTTGACATATGAAAGAAAATTTTAAAATAGTAGTTTTTCTTCCAGCTGTCACAACTCATTTAGATACCAATTGTCTGCAATTGCAAATCTCTGAATCCAAATGTCAGCAAATGGCTGCCTATGGTGGGGAAGATGTCTCTAAGGTGAATATGAATATTAATTGCCAGAGCTGTATCAAGAAAGAGACCTATGATTGGCTTATTCTTTTATTAGATCAAAAATATGCACAAACATTGGAAAATCTGGCAGAAATAAAGACCCAAATCTGAAGCACCCTCAAGAACATTTTAAGTGTGATACTCCTCTGAAAACATTTTTCCCTTGTCCACGTATTGCGTCCCATATGCTCCATCACTTCTAGAGACACTGCCAATATATCTGGAAGAAGGAGGAAAAGATAGGAGAGGAATACGTACTTTTTCAGATTGCCCTGCCTGTCAGTATGTCATGGTCATCTTATCTTACACACAAGCTATTATATGTTTAAAAAATGTCACTTTTTTGGACATAGTTTTATAGAAGAAAACTACTGAAGTGTTTGAGAATGGTCCTGACAAATCTTAACAACATCTTTTGTAACTGTTATGGGCTACAGAGATACCCAAAGGATAGATCTTTGAGACAGAGGTACTTGGCTTTCTTGTGATAAAAAATACTGCAGAATGATATGTTAAATAAAGATAGAAAGAATATTATATATTTAAAAATAAATATTACCTTATACGCTTTCTAAAAATAATAAAATAAGGAAAATATGATATTGTAGAAACAGGTTAAAGTAGTTTTAGAAGATTTTATATTTTATGATATAAAGTAATTGAATACTTAGACAAAAAGTTTGTTCTTATTTTCAAGTATAGAAAAACATTTTTGAGATAATCAGATTCATTTTTTTATTGTAAAATGAATGATTAAAGCAAACTACAACAAGGTTGGATGTTCCTAGTATTTGTTTAAGTCTATGATCAGAAGATTACAATTCCCATTATTTCACATTGGAATATTCCTTTTTCAGAAACAAACATTTCACAAATCCATGCTATATATAATATTCTTAAATATTAACATTTCCTCCAAACCTTCTCTGATTAACACTGGAAAGCAGTACATTTTATTAGTTGCTAATAGTTACCCCCCCCCCCCCCCGCAAAAACAAAACAAAACAAAAAAAAACAAAAAAAACCCAAAAAACTGTCTCCATAGAGAGCTCTATTATTCTGTCTCTTCCTCCTTTTTTCTGTGTAGCACCCACGGGGTTTACACCAGAACTACTCTCCAAAACTCTCTAATTTTTGTCCAATTCTTTCTTCCTCGAAACAAAGGTAATTGGAGATTTGCATCTATTGAAAGGACTTTTGGGATACTGTTGTAGTGGGCTGAAAGATGACCCCCACAGTTACCAAATTCTAGTCCCTGGATTTTATATGGTAACATATGCTTCTGCAGATGTGATTAAATGAAGAATTTTGAGATGAGATCATCATGGATTATCTGGGTAGCACACCAGAATATTTACTGCGTCCATAAATACAGAAGCTTTTAAGTAAAGTACTACTAAATAGAATTAATTGGTTTACAACAAAAATAATTATACATGAGCAAAATATTTTCGCTGGAATTCACAAATTATTTTATTTCAAATGAGAAAAAAAAGTTAAGAAATCAACAACAATTAAAAAAAACATGAATAGATAACTCAGGGGAAAAAAGCAGTTAAAAAAGGAAAGAGATAATCACTATAATTACATTTCAAGGAAATACAGACTAAAACAACATCTCAGTTTTTCAAGCAGGTTTGCTACAATTTTTTGTTTTTTAGTAGCAAAAACTCAGCAACAGCAAGTATGTCATGATATAGACCCTCTCATACTCTACTTAGGGGAATATCATTTAGAGCAACATATTTAGAAAGTTATTTGGCAATAATTCTTAAGAGAAATAAAATATTTATACCATTTGACCTAATAATTCTACTTCTGAGAATCTTTCCTAAGAGAATAATTTAAAATGCAGATATTTTTTGCTCAAAGATATTCATCACAACATTTTTTGAATATTAGAACTTTGGAAATAACTTTATGTGTTTCAAAACAGGAAAATAGGTATGGTATGTTACATTTATCTGCAGACTGATTGATTAATTAGTTGTTGGGTTTGGTATATGAATTAAAATATGCATTTGTTAGAACAAAAAGAATAGCAGAGTTAATGATATGGACATTAGCAAAAGAGGAATTAATATATCAGAAAGGGAACACAAATATAGTGTAGGGCTTAACAATGAGTATAAATCACTAAACATACTTGGCAGGTTCAATAAAGGCCCCCAAATATGTCTACGGCCTAATCCTTAGAACCTATGGCAAAAGGGATTTTGCAGATGTGATTAAATTAAGGATCTTGAGATGGAGAGATTATCTTGGATTATGCAGTTTGACCAATCTATTCACAAAGTCACTATAGCAGGGGTGAGAAAGTCCAAAAGAATGGGTGATGATAGAAACAATGATTAGAAAGATGTGCTTTGAAGATGGAGGAAGGGTCAGGCACAAATCAAGGAAAAGAGACAGCCACTAGAAGCTGAAAAAGACAAGGAAACAGATTCCCCTCTCAGAACTTCCAGAAAGAACCAACCTTGCTGACATCCTGACTTTAGCCTGATCTTTTTACATCTGTACCCCAGAAATGTAAGATAATCAATCTTTGTTGTTTTAACCCACCAAGTGTATAGTAATCTGTCATAGCAACAGTGCAAAACTAACACCACATAGATACAGGCATGTCAGTAACATCTTTAGTATGAAGATGTCTACTCATTAGAAAATTTTTTTTGTACTTGGGTATGGTTGACACACATTAGTTTCAGATATATAGCTTAGTGATTCAACTTCTTACATTGTGAGGTGCTCACCACAGTGCAGCTACCATCTGTCACCATACAGCACTGTTACAATTGGCTGTATTCCCTATGCTGTGCCTGGTATTCCGTGACTTCTTCATTCTACCACTGGAAGCCTGTATCTCCCACTCCCCTTCACTCATTTTGCCTATCCTCCACCTCCTCCCCACTGACAACCATCAGTTTGTCCTCTGTATTTATAGGTCTGATTCTTTTTGTTTGCTTGTTTATTCATTCATTTTGTTTTATAGATTCCACATATAAGTGAAATCATATCACATAGGAATGCCATAGGATCATTAATGTGTGTAAAATTACATTGTGGAAGATTTCACTGGAGAAGAAAATCAATGTTCTGATTACAAAATATGTGTGATAATGACATGGAAGGTCAGGGAGCAGGTAGGAAAGGTGACAGATACTGTGTATAGAAGCCCCCCAGGGAATCTGAGAATGTAACAAGCTAAGTCAGGTAGCATGAAATACTCCTTTGAGACTGTCCAGATTAGGATTGAATAAATAGCTGCTTAAAGTGTATAAATATTTTCATTATTTTGGTGACCTCGTAGTAGCCATGGTAGTCTAAAAAGCCTAAATAGTAAAACACTTCATAAATTGGATTGTTTATAAGCCCATGAAAGATAGGTTTATAAAATGATTATATCAATCATTGTTTTATTTTATTAAATAATTATTTAACATCAAGTGAAAAAGCAAGAGACAAAATCGTATGTGCAAATGATCTCAACTAAATTACTGAAGTATAGATAAAAGGCTAATGGAAAGTGTAACAGTATTCTGAGTTATTAGATTTATCAGTGATCTGCTTCACTACTTAATTATATATTAATTTGTTTCCCAAATTATCTAAAATGCATATGTATTTTATAGTTAGAAATTATGAATCAGTAAAGCATTTAATTAATAATTTAGTTATATTTGTGCTACAGATTTCTACAAATGTGCTTGCTTTAAATTTTTTTTTTCAACGTTTATTTATTTTTGGGACAGAGAGGGACAGAGCATGAACGGGGGAGGGGCAGAGAGAGAGGGAGACACAGAATCGGAAACAGGCTCCAGGCTCTGAGCCATCAGCCCAGAGCCTGACGCGGGGCTCGAACTCACGGACTGCGAGATAGTGACCTGGCTGAAGTCGGACGCTTAACCGACTGAGCCACCCAGGCGCCCCGAAATGTGCTTGCTTTAAAATTAACATCCATATTGAGATAGAAGATTATTGTAGGATTTATTTTATTAAACAGCTTTTATGAAATCAACTTTATAGACACAAACAATGGATATTTTAGTGGTCCTTGTCTAAAGAAAGTTGGGGCCTCAGCCAACTGAAAACAAAATATACATCAACATTTTAATAATTAAAATGTAGTAAATTACTATGTGCCAGATGCCAGCATCTTCCTATTTCATATGGTAACTTGTTTAACCCTTAGGCCAATCCTATAATTGTTGTAACCTTCATGTAGCAGATGAGAAAATTGAGGGGCAGAGAGATTAAGTAATTTGTTAAAAGTGTATATAGCTAATTAATGGTAGAGCCAGCATTCAAAAACTGGCATCAGAACCCCAGAGTCATACTTTTGATGCAGGATTCTCACACAGAGAGTTGTGACACGGAAGCTTTTTCCAGGAAGCAACTTTATTTGTGCCAGCAAGGCACAGTCTGGTTCCTACCCAAAGAACTGAGCCCCCAATGCCACGTGGCATAGTTTTTAAAATATGTTTCTATTTCTTTGTTTCCCATATATGGTAACACACAAACATGCAGTCTGGTTAATTGATCTCCTTATAAGTCGTGAGGGCTGTTGTCACTTATGCCTATAGCCAGGTTGCCTTGAATTTTTTTTTTCTTCTTTCCTCAGGGAGGGAAATACTTTACTTTAGTAAAGTACCTACCATACTTTAAATGCGCTTATTTCTTAACTTTAAAATAATTGCAAGTACAATTTTAGAGTGAAAATTTAGGAGAATGAATTTTATTTTCTTTAATTATGAAATTTTGTGGTATATATTAATTTTTGGTGCTTTGTTTCCATATAAAATGCATAACAAACAAAAGTGGGTCTTGTTTTTGTTAATAATAAATTACATAAATATATATTATATATTATCGCAATATAAACATACACATTATACATTTCTTGTATCTGCTTTTCCCCACTGATCCTCATTTCACAGCAATGTCGTAAAATATTCTGCATGCATACCTCTAAACTCCATCTGTTTTGTTGGAGAACTATATTTGCATAGGAGTGTGGCTCTGGGTAGAACGTACCCATGCTGGGCAAATCAGTTTCTCAGCCAAAGAAATAGGGAATTGGATTCAGTATATATGAGAATTTAAAGTCTAAGAACACATTGGGCCCTTTGGGGCTATCGTATCATACTTGGGAAAACAGATACCATCAATCTGCTGACAGAGAAAAACTCAGGTGAAAAGAACTGGCACGCAAAGGCTTTTGGGAAGCAAATGGGATACACATTTCATACTCTCAGCAACCCCCTCCCTCTTCTAAGCTGGCCTCTGCTTTGTGCTCCAGACTCTCAGGAAAGTGGCTTGGAATCCTTAGGAGAAATACTGCTCTTTCAAACTGTGTGGGGTTTCTGTTGCTTGCATCTAAATGATCCCAGAATGAAACCATTATATTTTGAAGAGGAAATGTTTATTTTCAAGAACTATGAAAAGAATCTTAAAATAATTCCCTTTTGCCAGCAATCTCAAGAAATTCAGCATTTTGTTTTAAAATGCTTTAACGAAAAATTAAGTAATATACCTAGAGATAACTTGGGGGGTTGTCCATTGATTAGTTCTCATTAAGGGAAGTCACAGGCATAAGTTCTGTTTTTAATGCATTTTGATATGTATAAAGCAGATAAAGAATGGTATTCACACCCAGTTTTTTTTTGGGGGGGTTGGATTTAGAAGTGCTAGACTGATACTATTTTTGAGTGTAATAGATGGTTTAATGTCATAAGGGAAATTCAATCTGATACAAAAATATAATATTTTTAGACTAAGTTTATTTTTAAAATAATTCTAATACATTTTTATTGCACTCTGTGTAAACCTCATTATACAGGTATAACATTTAGGAATTAAAATTAAAAGGATTTATTTGCTTTATAATGCCCTCTAGGTTTTTTTTCATATCAGAAAATTACATTCATATAGAAAATTAGGGAAATATTAGAAATGAAATGAAAGTCATATATATCCCTTTCACATAAAGATAAACATTTTAAATTATTTAATGTATTTTCAATCAGCCTTTGTTTCTATATGAATCTGTAATCTCTTTAGTAAATATTGGTGGTATAGAGAGAGTTTTAATCATGCTTTTTTCACTTAATATACTTATGAATGTTTCTTGTATTATTATTATTTTTCCAAACCACATATATTATTAAAAGTTCTTAAGATTCAACTCTACAAATACTTCTAGTTTAAAGCTGCAAGAAACATCATTATACATGAAAAACCATCAACATAAGATACTTTGCTTTTAATGGCTTCCACAGTGGTGTTTGTTGTTGTTGTTGTTGTTTGTTTTGTTTTTGTAAGATTTGTTTTGCCAAAAATTGGGAATGTGTATATCAGAATCCTTTGTCTTATATCATCTAACCCTAGGAATAATTTATGTCTATTTTACACCACCGTTATGTTTAATATTTTCTTGAAAATCATGCCATATTGCACATTTGCAGGATTTGGCAATGGTTTCTACTTATTTTTATAATTTAAAATATGTTTATGCCCTTACCAATAAGTGTCAAATGCTGTCATATGCTACAATTTTGAGGTATGCTTCAAGATCATACTGAATAGATGCTCCAATGTTTGCGAAGTAAAAAGGTTAACCATGAACCTTTTTGTTGGGGCACCTGGGTGGCTCAGTCAGTTGAGTGTCTGACTTCAGCACACGTCATGATCTCATGGTTTGTGAGTTCGAACCACGCGTTGGGCTCTGTGCTGACAGCTCAGAGCCTGGAGCCTGCTTTGGATTCTGTGTCTCCCTTTCTCTCTGCCCCTCCCCTACTTATGCTCTGTCTCTCTCTGTCTCTCTCTCAAAATAAATAGACATTAAAATATTTTTAAAAATGAATCTTTCATTAATATGAGCTTACTCAAAAATAGGTTAAAGCATATGGCAAAGCACTATACATCTAATCCAGCCAGTTATATTTTATACATGAAACACTGAGGCTGTATACAAAACAACCTATTACACATGGAAAATTAAATTGATATTAGATCCCTAGTGCCTGAATATGCCTTATTGTTTCTTGGAAAAAATGATTCAATTAAATTTATTCTACTGTGTACTTACAAATTGAGTGTCCTGAATTTAATTGTCATTTAGGTTAGCTTTAACAGCCTTATTAGATGTCAAAGGAAAGTTACATGAGCAAAACTGGATAGGATCTGAGAAATTCCT
Source organism: Acinonyx jubatus (assembly GCF_027475565.1). Lineage (NCBI taxonomy): Eukaryota > Metazoa > Chordata > Mammalia > Carnivora > Felidae > Acinonyx > Acinonyx jubatus. The sequence goes on from NC_069385.1 coordinate 40,304,284, forward strand.
TATGTATCTTTATATTTTAAATAATTTAAGTAGTATTTGATGATGATAGACAATGTATAGGACATTTAATGTTGTGAGTGGATTAATTAAGCAATATCACTGCTGACTACTATGATCAGGAAGGTACTTTTTAATTTTTTTGTTTGTTTACTTATTTTGAAAGAGAAAGCCCAAGTCAGGGAGGGGCGGTGAGAGACAGAGAATATCAAGCAGGCTCTGAGCATGAATCCCTCTGTGGGACTCAAAACCACAAACTGTGAGCTCAAGATCTGAGCTGAAGTCACACGCTTAACCAACTGAGTCTCCCAGACGCCCCGATTAGAAAAGCATTTGATGGCATTATTTGTTGAAAGGAATAAGGTATTCCCAAGTACTAAGGTGCATTTGCTTTTCAGCCTGGAACTCAAAGTGAAAGTGAATATTCTACCAAAAGAAGATTTTAAAATGATTTACCATGATATCAGGCATGCTAAATTATTGGCCACCAGGTGCTCAGTGTAGAGAAAGACTGAGCTCTAGCATCACAGATTCTTTCCTAATAAGAAATCAAGCAAGTACCTAGCAGTTATTGGGAGACTGGAAAGAAGTAAAGCTTCCTATGAACTTCAATTCATAAAGATACACCATTTAAAACAAATTGTGGAGGGGCACCCAGCTCATCTCATGGCTCGTGAGTTCAAGCCCCACGTCAGGCTCTGTGCTGACAGCTCAGAGACTGGAGTCTGCTTCGGAATCTGTGTCTTCCCCTCTCTCTGCCCCTTCCCTGCTCATGCTCTGCCTCTCCCTCTCTCAAAAAGAAATAAACATTAAAAAATTTTAAAATAAGTTGTAGGCGACAGACTACAAGGTTACCATCTGGGCTCGGAAAAGAATGATATCTAATTGCAAAACAGAAGGTGCCCAATATTGGCGATACACTGAAAATGACCACTAAACTAAGGCAAAGAAAAGAGACTGATTCCAAATGGAACCAGCGTAGAGAACTCTGATAGGCTCTAATTAAGAACTATCATCCAGTTATCAGTGAAGAAGAATAGACATTTATATCAGAATGCCATTAAAGAATATGTAGACTGATTTATAGATGCAGAGCTTTGTAAATATTCGTATACAGAATTGTGTGTGTATATTACATACACACACACACACACACACACACACACACACACACACATCTCCATAATTCCCTTCGTTAAAAAAAAGAAAAAAAGAAAAGTGAGAGGTGCCTGGGTGGCTCAGCAGTTAAGCATCTGACAGCATCTGACTTGATTTTGGCTCAGGTCATGATCTTACAGTTGGTTGGATGGATCCCCTTGTTGGGATCACTGTTTCTGGTCATGTATCTGCCATCTCCCTTCTCTCAGGAGTAGCACCCCCCTTCATTTTCAGGGCTTTTCTCTAGTTCATTGCATGCCATCAGTGCCCTGTTATCTTCTAGCATGGGGAATGACTGACCAAAGCTTTGGCAATAGGTACCTCTGTTGTGGGATGTCAACTCTTGATTGGAGAGACAGAAGCATTTTCAAAGAGTTGGGGCACCTTCTTTCTAACCAAATCAGGTCAAGATCTGACTTTCAATAGAATCAGCATAAAAATGTTAAGGATTTACTGTCAAAATTAATAGACTTTGTATCACTCTAATGCTAAGCATGTACTCAATGCTTGACCATTAATTAGATAGCCTTCAGGAAAATGAACTGTTCACAGAAGGAAATAGTAACAACACAGAAAAATGGAGAAATAATTAACAAGTCCCAAGTTTCAGGGCATTTAAAATGTTAAATGTTACCTGCCAATTGACATTTTAGTTCAAGAACACTGGAAAAACCATTATGCAAACAGATGTTCTGAGGTAGTAACTTTGAAAAAAGGTATTAGGTAAGAAGAGGAAGTTTTTCTCAGGCTCAAGTTACTTGTTAATATTAATGGAAAATTTCAAATAATCTTAGGACTACTCTTACAGTTTCAAGCACTCCCATTCTCTTATAAGAAGAATTTTCCATGTATGTATTATGTTAGTTTATTTGTGGTGCTTTTAATATTTTGAAAAAAATTTTCTGCCTATTCATGTTCAGAAATTGTTATGTCCAATTCTCTACAAAAGGGTACCTAAAAGAGTACTTATAGAGTACTTGTTTGGAGTTTTGGTGGATATCAGAGGTGTGTGGAACGAGGGGGATTCCTCTGTCTAGGCAGGAGTTTTACTCACACTGCTTCTCTGTCATGTGATCTAGAAATCCAAAAGTGTTCGACTTCTGAAATATCAAATTCAAAATTAGTCTTGCAGGCTCCAGCCTTGTAACATGACAACTCACTCATTTGGTTAATTCCAGCCATACTTTTTCAACCTCATCATAACCTTCAACATCTGAATTTTCCTAAATCAGCATTCATTCAGTAATAAATATCTATCAAATGCCTACTACTCTGTACTATACCTGCTTCCAGACACTAGGAATAAGTGCTAAACAAAACATGCAGACTATTTCCTCAAGGACATATTTTAGAGAGGGAAGCAAATAAAAAATAAATACGTATTATACTTTTGGGTAGAAATGAGAAATATAGAACTTCTAGCAGAATAATGGTAGATAGAAAGTGATGGGGTATGTTTGGTTCTTTTAAATAGAGTGTAATAATTAGCTTTTGCCACCATATTGTTGCAAAACAAAATAACTTCAAAAATTCAGTGGCTTATAACACAATATCTGCCTGCTGGATGGAGTTAGGTGGTCTAGGTTGGGCCTGGCTAGACTTGGTTCCATGCTTCAGATGGGGTCCAGTTTTTCAATCTCCTTAAATCGGCAGCTACCCATGCATGTACTTTTCACTGCAGAAGGTAGGAATGCAAGAGAAAGACTAATTGGGCAATCACATTCTGAGCCTTTGTTTTTGCCAAGTCTGCTACTATCCTCTTGGCCAAAGTTGGCTGCATGGCCAGACCCAAAATCAAGGGGCAGAAAAATACTGTCTGCTCAGCATAAGGCCATGCCTTGTAGCTGTATGAAAGTGAAGAATGTGGCAAAGTGTAGCAAAGTGAAAAGTTGAAACCAAATATTCTCCACTTTATATAAATGGGAAAATTACTTTGAAATTCCATTTAAGGCCTGAATTAGGTGAGTGAACAAGTAATGTGAATAACTGAGAGTAGAACATGCCAGGCAGTAGGAATAGCAAATATAAAAGTTTAGAAGTAAGGACAAGTTAAAGAGACAGCAGTTTGGTGTGATAGAAGTGGAGTAAGTGATTGACATGGAAGAGTAGTAGGAGATAAAGTTAATGGGAACCCAATGTTAAAATCATTGCAAACCTTGAAGACCATGAAAATAAATTTGTTGTTTTTAAAGGAAATTCTTTTTTTATCACTTTTTTTAAAAGTTTATTTATTTATTTTGAGAGAGACAGGGAGAGCACTAGTGGGGGAGGAGCAGAAAGGGAGGAGGGCAGAGGATCTGAAACCAGCTTTCTGCTGACAGAAGAGAGCTGGACGTAGGGCTGGAACTCACAAACCATGAGATAATGACCTGAGCTGAAGTCAGCCGTTTAACTGACTGAGACACTCCAAATGAGGGTTTTATTCTATGTTCATTGGAATTCCTTCTGGGAAATTCTGAGCAGGAAATGGTTGTGATCAAATTTCTGTTACTAAAAGACCACATATAGCTGGGTAGAAATTGACTCTATGAGGGCAAAAATGGAAAGAGAAAAATTAGTGAGGGATTTTTGTAGAAATACGAGCGTGAACAGGTAATGACTCATACTAGGGTGTTAACAATAGGGATGATAGGAAGTAGTATTCTTGATATATATTTCTGGAAAGACCAATATTATATAACAATGGTTTGGGTATGAGATGTGAAAGAAAGAGAAGATTCAAAAATGACTGCTGAGTATTTAGTTTGAGCAACGTAGTAATTGATGTGCCATTTATTAAGTGAGAAAAACCCAAGGAGAAATGGGTTTGGTGAAAGAATTGAGAATTTGCTTTACATAGCTTAAGTTTGAGGTGCTTTTTGGGCATCTAAAATTTTAAGTGTAAGGAGAGTAAGGACAAAAGAAATTGGTGTTAAAGACACAAATCTGGGCACTGTCAGAAAATAGGTGGTATTTAAAGCCTTAAGATTTGGTGAGATCACTTAGGGAATAAGAAAGAAGTTCAATGATTCAGCTCTGGGTGCTTCTAATATTTTCATTCAGAAAGAAGTGATGGAACAGGAAAGTGATACTAACAAGTGTCTGGTAAGGCAGAAGCAAATGCAAAGGTGTGTGGCATTCTGGAACCCAAGAGGAAAAAAGGAATTTCAAGCAGGAGAGAGTGATGAACATGTGTCAGATGTTGCTTGAGGGATCTAGGAAGACGAGGACTAAGAATTATTCACTGATACTGAGCAAGATGGAAATCATGAATCCTTTTCACAGGAGAAATTTCTATGGAATGGTGGGGATGAAACCTTATTCAAATGTATTAAAAAGAAGGAATCAGACGTAAGCTAAATCAGAATATACAGTTCCTTGGAATTCTGCCAGCCTGTTAACTCCCAGCTACTTTAACATTTACTTTATTCCTTACTTTATTTCCTGTCTATTCTAGATCATATGATCAGAGTTTTCAGTCAATTGTAATTGCCTTGCTATCTTGCTATTTCACTTGAATACCCAACAAAACCCCAAATCTTGACCAATACAACCACCTCCTCTTTATTTTTACATTCAGGCAATTGAGTTCTGCTGAAGGAAATCACAAACTCACATAGACTGATACCTTGAAAAATTCATATCATCAATACCATCTGTCATTTTCCCTATGTTCTCCTAGTTATTTGTCTCTCTTCTATTCTGCACATCTATAATTTACTTGGTCTACATATATTCTTTCCATTTATAATCTCCCATGAGAAAGAAGTGTCCCTTCTTATAATTTATCTATCCCATTCTTATGTAGCCTCCCACCTCCTCAGTCATCTTGATCCATCAATTATCTCTTTTCCTGTGTCTTCAAAATTACTCCCTTCACTGGCTCTGCTCCATCAGCATTTAAATATTCTCAATTACTTTCCATCATAAATACAATGTTTTCCATCTCTCTTTCTGCTCCCATATTTCACTCACCTTGCAACAGTGGCCAAATTTCTTAAAAGGATTGTCTCCCCTTATTATGGTCATATTCCCTCCCCCTTTCCTATCCTATTCCTATCATCTGGAATCCTCTCTTATCTCCCCACTACGTTAAAACTTTCTTGTGATCATCACCAGTAACTTTACTTAAATATCAGGTCCTTTGGAAATCTAATTTAATTTTATTTTTTTCCCTAGCACATGACAATGTTTAATAGCCTTCTTGAAATATTCTTCTTAGTTGACTTCTGTGATGTCACACTTATTTGTTTTCTTCTTTTCTTTCTGGGTGCTCTAAGTAAACATCATAGCTGACTCTCTTCCTTTTTTTTATGTTACATATTGGTAACACATAGTTAACTCACAGGGTTCCAATGACGTTGTATTCTTTTTCTCTCTTTGTGTTCTATTCCTATATGACCTCATTCACTCCCGACACTTTAACTATCATCTATATTCTGATAACTCACAAATGTATCTTCCCAAACCTGTATATCCAACAATCTCCTGGATATCTCCACTGGTCTGTTCCTCTGACAATTTAAGCTCAACAAGAACATCATGTTCACTCTCCTCTAAGAAATCTGACTCTCTTCTAAGATCCTCTAAGTCAATGATTGGAGCCATCATGCATCTAAATGCCTAATAAAGAAAATTGGATAAAATTACTCCCTTTCTTCACTCTCTCATCTAATCAACCAAGTCCTATTGATTCTATAGAACCTTTACATTTTTTATTCATTCAATACCATCCATCCTGTGTGGATTTACCCAGTTCAAGAAAGCTATCACCTCTCTTCTGGATTTCTTCAACAGCTCTCTAAACTCAGTTCCCTGCCACAGCCTCAGCCTTCCCATTTATCTATCACGCAAATATAATGCTCTCATTAGCTGTTTTACACTTTTCAATGTCTTTGACTTTTATTGTCTTGGTAGATTTCAAATCTCTTTGGAATTGCTACATACTATGTAGTTTTTGGAGCACTCTTCCCCATTCATCTTTTATTCTTACAGCATCTAACTATATCCTACTTATCTTAAGGTTTCAGCTAAGATGTCATTAGTTCCTGGGTATTTCTCATCTTTCAAATTCTGACTTACTCTCTTTATAGCACTTATCATATTGAACTATATAATGTATACATGACCAGTTTCTTTAGTATGTATGTAGACATAAAGTTATATTCACATTGATACATGTTTCTTGTTTTTGCCCAACACTTATACCTCTCTGGCCATTCCTCCTGTCAAAATTTCAGAAAACCCTTGAAATGAGTTAGAGCATCAGTCAGTACATATTTTTGTAAAGGCCACTGTGAGGCCAGGCAATCCTTGAGGCTCCAGGAATGGAGAAGTCAAGAAAATGGAATGCTCAGAGAATTATGAGATAGTTAATAAACATGAAAACATACACATAATTTCAGGTATAGGTAAATGCTCAAAGCGGTCAAACAAGAAAATCTGGCAGACTAACTGGAGTCCAGAGAGAGAAGAGAAGAGGGTGTCATTTTACTTTAGAGAATAGTGAATTCATGCCTGAATGGTGAGGAGAAGGCAGGAATACAATGATTTGGAGAAAAAGAACTCCAAGCCAAAAGAACATACTGGTATCTTGGCATAAAAATAAGTTTGGCATATTTGAAGACAGAAATGAGGCTCTCATAAGAGCAGCATTAGTCAGAGGGATGAAAAAGAGCAGTTCAGAGAGTTATTCAGGGCCATGTCATGCAGGGCCTCATAGGCATGGAAGGAGTTTGGATTTTATTCTGGTTGCAGTGGGAAATCATTAAGGGTTTGAGCTGGACAGTGATATAGCTTCATCATTTGTTCATGAGTTTTTGTGAAAGTGAAAGGACTCGCATGTTCTCACAAACTAACCTCTTCCATTTAGTCAACAGGTAGATAAGGCTCTAGGTCTTTTAGAGCCTTCAGTAAAATGGCTAAAGGACAAACTTGCAAACTAAATTAAATTAAATTAAAGCTTGCAAATTTTTTATTGCTTCTCAAAAATGGTCTCTGTTGTATCATTATGTTAACAGATTTTCTCTTCTTTTTTATTTAAATGTTTTATTTATTTATTTTTTGAGAGGGAGGGAGAGAGAGAGAGAGAGAGAGAGAGAGAGAGAAAATGAACAAGTGGGGGAGGGGCCGAGAGAAAGGGAGACACAGAATCTGAAGCAGGCCCCAGGCTCTGAGCTGTCAGAAGAGAACCTAATGTGGGGCTTGAACGCCCAAACCAGGGGATCATGACCTGAGCCAAAGTTGGAAGCTTAACTGACTGAGCCACCCAGACGACCCTCATTATGTTAATAGACTTTCTGCCTTCTGGGAGTGAACAAGGACTGATGGCACAGAGAAGCTCACTCTCTTTCTCCAGTGTTCATCTGGTGCTGCTTCACATGCCATAATGTCTTTGAAGCTGGAACTGTGACTTGTTTACCATTGTATCCACAGACCTGGTACAGCACCTGGATAAGACTCAATTACCGTTTGTAATTGTTATTGATGTATGGAGGCAGAAGGGAGAATTTTTATTCTCTCCATGATGGTTGTTCCTCATGGAGTCTCCATGTATGCTTCAGTGGCCATCACCCATTTCCCTGAAAGAATGGTCCATAGCTCACTGCAATCTCCTAACAGTGAATATACATTACCATGTCCCCTTGGAAGATTTGAGCTTTCATTCCTTGAAGCACAACTAGGTGAGGACTCCCCGTTGCTTGCATTTACTTAGATCCCAATGCAGGGTTAAAAAAAAAAAACTAATTAAAGTGAACTTGAAGATTGGATTGAAAAGGCATATGTTTTTTTCATTTGCATTTGGAAGTGTGAATGACAAGATCTAGAGTTCTAGGGTAGGATAGTGATTGACAGTAATGAGTAACAATTCAGAAAAGAGAAACATATTGCTAGAGTCACAAAACCTGTAATGCCCCAAACAGTTTCCATCTTTGAAAAATTGGCCCTTTTTGTATTATCTTTTTTTGTCAGATGAGTTGTAGCTGCCATTCTCAGCTCAGTTTCTTTTGCATCTGTGCTCATGAAAAAACAAAACTGCAAAGCACAAAAGCTCTACATTTATATGTTCAGATGAAAAGCTGAAATCCCAAACACAGGAAGATATTGACAGCCCTGACAGATCCATCCCTGGCTTTAACAGTCAAAGATGGTTGCATGGAAACACTAACAGTCAAAAATAACTTCTTTTGTTACAAAAAATAATGAGGAGGAGATGAATTGAAAGGCTTTGGGACCCAACCGAGTATCACAAAGATTATTCTCAAGTTTTGGACCTGACATTTTGTCTACTAATTTTCATTCTAAAATTCTCAAAATGAGCCTCAGAGAACTTTGCTTCCCAGGTTGCTAATTTAAGTAGAGAATTGAAAACTGTGACTTTCCCACAATGGCTCTTTAAACACTTAATTCTAATTTTTTCCTACTGTGATTGATACCCCGGAGTCTTACCTTAACTCCCTCCCCACCTTCCTAGATCAGTGCTGAGAGTTCCAGCTCTGCTTTTCGTGCACTTGCTGGGCTGTGCTTCCATCATCATCATGGGAGGACACTCTAGCAGCCGAATTCTCATTTGTCTTCAGTGATACTGTGTGTCATAGTTTCATAAAAACACGGTGGGATAGCTAAATACTTAAAGGCATTTTTTAAGATTCAGGAAATAGACTCAGAGTTATGGTTCTGTGAAACCATCAAACTGGCTATTTAGGAAAGACTTTTAAAAAGTGGTTGTTTAATGGAATTTTTCATGTTCTAGTGAGATATATTGGCAGCCTATAGCAAGCCTTATTCCTCAAAAAGTTTGACTTGTTTAAAAAAAAATGGACATTGTCACTGTTTAAGAAGGATTGAAATTCAGCAGAACTCATTTCCCCATATCTATAAATAACTGTTTATTGAAATTTACCCTCTCACAAATTCTATTTCCTTCCTACCTACAAAGCTCTGCCTGAAAAGTGCCCATTTCTCATTAATATTCATTGGAATTATTTTGTTCCCTAATTTTTTTTTCTGTTTCTTTCTCTATTTCCAAGCATACTGTTGCACCTTGGGTGAACTAAGGGTCATTAATTTTTGAGCCACCTTTGAAATTTCAGCTGTCTTGTGTACTTTCACCAGACTGATTCTCTGACTTTTTTTTTTCTTTTTTTTGGCTCAGACTGAGCTTACTTTAACAGAAGACAAGAGTCTAATTGATTATGTTTGGTTAATGAGTTAGTATTTCAGAAGGTAAATAAAACCTGAGGCCATGTAATCCCTACCCAGGCCCTCATCCTTACAAAAAATAACATCAAATTGTTCACGATTTTCTAAGCTCTTTTAACATGCAACATTGTACTGTGGTATAATTTTTCAATTAATCAATATAAATCTGTATTTTTTTCAATATATTTATCAAATATTAAGTTTACTGAGCCCAATCTCACAGGAACCCTACAATAGCATGAATTATGGGAATGAGACAGAATCATTTGACTGGGAGAACTCTGGAAGGTTTTTCTTGGCTGCTTGGCATATCTCATACCATGGGGATCACACTTAATCAAGAAATGACAGGCTTCATGAAGATTTTATAAGATCCCAAATTATATTTATTTCCCTAATATTCTTCCTTCAGTTTTATCCTCCCTCCAAACATAATAATCACTTACAAACATATGATGTGATGGGCATAAGCTCAATGGAAAGAATCAGCGTGTCATCAAGGAACATAACTAGTTGTCACAACCTGACTGCATTTCTGACTATTGTAAATGGGCAGGTGGAGCATAGTTCTGTCCTGAGGAGTATGGCTTCTGGAGCTTGAACTAGGTTTGAACTTGGGCGTTGCCATGGGCCACCTGGATGATTTTGGGAAAATAACCACTTTCCTCTGTGCCAAAGGTTCCTTACTAGTAAAATAAGGGATAATTATAGCACCTATCTCATAGGCTTCCATGTGGGCAAAACAGTGAATATCCATAGAAGCACTTAGAACAGTGCCGGGTACATATAGATACTATCTTAATATTTGTTATTTGTTATTGATCACTTTGATATGTTGTTCATCATAATTTTTTGCATTAATTTTGATTCTTTAAAATATTATTACAATATTATTTACTTCTGATTAGTGAGCTCTTTGGCCTTCCCTTACATTTTTTATCCAAGGTGAGTGTCTCATTCATTTTATCCTGGTCCTGGCCTTGTCCATAAATTATTACCATTACTAGCTTTCTTGATACCCCTGATAAAATTTGAAAAATTGTTACCTTTATTTCTTCATTTCTTTCTTTCTTTCTTTCTTTCTTCCTTTTTTTCTTTCAAGAGAGCATGTGAACAAGACAGGGGTAGAGGGAGAGGGGAAGAGAGAATCTTAAGTAGGTTCCATGCCCAGCTCAGAGCCCAATGCAGGGCTCCATCTCATGACCACAAGATCATGACCTGAGCAGAAATCAAAGTCAGATGTCTAACTGAATGAACTACCCATGCACCCCTTTCTTTTGTTTTAACCATTGCAATTGTGAAATCTATAGTATATGTAGAAAACATATTTTAAAAATATATATGTTGGTGATTTAACACAAAGCAAATAAATGTTCACGCCACCACAACTCAGATCAAAAAATAGAACATCACCAGCATCTCATACACCATCAGCAATAATTATCCTTTTCTTCTTTCAAAAGATTGAGTTCTTTCCTAACGTTTGTGGCAATTGTTTCCTTGATTTTTTTTGATTATTGTCCATCTAAGCATGTGTTCTCAAATATTATAATTTCCATGTTCCTGCCTGTAAAATTTATACAAATAGAACGATGCCCATACATTATGTATTTTTTTATGTCTGGCTTTGTTGACTCAACATTAGGCTTGTGAGATTTATCCATGTTGTTTGTTGCACAGAGTTGTAGTTTGTTAAATTTCATTCCTGGATAGTGACCCATTGTAGAAATATACTAAAATTTATCCATTCTACTGTTCATGAGTATTGGGTTTGTTTTCAAATTTTTGCTATTACTAACAATACTACTAGGACTACTCTTGAACAAATCTCTTTGGACACTTATGGTACACATGCTTGTATTTATTAAGTATGTCCTTGAGACTAGAATTAGTATTAGTGCTGGTTTTACCAAAAATAAAAGTGGTTTTAGTAGTTTTTACCTGTAAACTAACTTGTTAAATCTAATAGTTTATCTGGAGATTATTTTGTATTTTCTATGTACACAGTCATGTCAACTGTGATTGTATGGTTAATGTGATTAATGATGGTTGTATTTCTCTCCTTCAAATTTTCAAATCTTTCAACATTTTATTAACGCCTTACTGCAATAAGACCACCACCTCCAGTACTTTGTTGAATGAAAATGTCTGTGCTTTATTCCCAGTATCACAAGAGAAACTTCCAGCATTTCATGATTAGATGAGTATTTACTCTAGATTTTGTGTAATAGTTATTTGTCAGATTAAAGAAGATCCTTGATATTATCAACACCCACACAAACATCAAAGAATGAAGATATTATGCTAAGGGAAATAAGTCAGATTGAGAAAGACAAATACTATATGATCCCATTCATAAGTGGAACCTAAAAAACACAAACACACAAAAGAATTAAAAAAGGAAGAATCAGACCTATAAATACAGAGAACAAACTGATGGTTGCTAGAGGGTAGAAGAGTAGGATGTTGGGCAAGATGGGTGAAGGGGAGAGGAAGATACAGGCTTCCAGTTATGGAATAAATAAATCACAGGAATAAGAGGTGTAGCATAAAGAATGCAGTCAATGATTCTGTAATAAGGATATAACAGGACAGATGGTAGCTACGCTTGTGGTAAACACAGCATAATGTATAAACTTGTCAAATCACTACATTGTACATCTGAAACTAAAGTATGTTAAATGTACTCAAAGAGAAAATGTACTATTATATCAAATAATTTTTCTACATATATTGAGATGGTCACAGAGTTTTTGTCCCTTATTTGGTTAATGTGATGAACTATATTAATGATTTGCTAATGTAAAACCAAATTTATATTTCTGGATCAATCCAAATAGGACAGGATGTTCCATTTTTTTGTATTTCACTGGGATGGTTTGCTATTTCTGCTTTAGGGATTTTTGCATCTATATTTGTGAAGAAAATGGTAGCTTGTAATTTTTCCTTCATGAGATGTTCATATTTGATTTGGTATCAAGGTTGTCATGAATATAAAAAACATGTGTTTGAGTGATAATTCTTCACTTATTCTCTGGAAGATTTTGTGTTAACACTGACATTCATTTATCCTTAAACAGTTGATAGAATTCACCAGAGAAGATACCTAAGCTTAGAGTTTTTTCTTTGAGAAAATTTAAATTCTGGATTCATTTATTTTCTAGACTATTCATATTTTCTATATTTTCTTTGATAGTGTTGATCATTTGTATTTTTCAAAAGATTTATCCATTCACAAAATTTTTTGAACTTATTGTGTAGTAGGTGGAATTGTTGTTCTCAAAAATATATGTTCAAATTCTAACCCCTGGTACCTATGAATATGACCTTATTTGGAAAGAGGGTCTTTGCAGATGAAATCAGGTGAGGGATTTTGAGGTGAGGCCATCCTGGAATAACTCAGTGGGCCCTAAATTGAATGACAAATGCCCTTTTAAGGAAAGGAAAAAAAAAAACAGTCAGACAAAAGAGAACCAAAGAGGGGCCAGTCACATGAAGATGAAGGCATAAGTTGAAGTCATGATGCTATAAGCCAGGGAACACCAAAGATTGCCAGCAGTTACCAGAAACTAGGAGAGATTTGTGGAACAAACTCTTGCTCAGAGACTTCAGAAAAACCAACCCTGCTTGATTTGGAATTTTGGGCCACCAGACTGGAAACTAATACATTTCTGTTCTTTCAAATCACCTACTTAGTGCTAATTTGTTATAGCAGCTCTGGGAAACTAATGTAGCCATGAACTCATTCTTAATATTCTCTTGTGTTTTTAATAATGTCTACAGGATATGCAATTACGTCATTATTTTCTTTCCTGATACTATTTCTCTTTCTTCTTCCCTGCCACCTTTTTTTCTTTTGCTTTTCCTTTTAGTATTTTATAGGTCTTATTAAGGGTTTATTAATTTTATTGTCTTTTTAAAGAACAAACTTTTGGCTCTGCTGCTCTTCTCTACATTTGTTTTCTAGGTTTTTTGTTTGTTTTTGAAGTTAATTTATTTTTGAGAGAGAGAGCACAAGGGGGGAGAGGGGCAGACAGAGAGGGGGACAGAGGATCTAAAGCGGGCTTTGCGCTGACAGGAGAGCTCAATGTGGGGCTCAAACTCATGAACTGTGAGATCATGACCTGCTCCGAAGTTGGATGCTTAACCGACTGAGCCACCCAGGCACCCCTCATTTTCTACTTTCTTAATTTTCTGAATGCTTTCTACTCTTTCTTTACTTCTATGTTTTCTGTTTCATCCCTTATTCTCTTTCTGACTTGCTTAAAATGGCCATCGAGCTCTCCTTCCTTTTATGTATGCATTTATAGCTGTAAATTTCCTCTTACGCATATTTTTCTTCAGTATCATCGGCTTGAGAAATTTTAATTTTTCCATTGAAATTTCTTCTTTGATCCATGTATTATTTTTATTTCCTAAATTCTGAAAATATAAATATTTTCTAGAGATAAACCAAGAAAATAAAATATACTAGTGGGGTGCCTGTGTAGTTCAGTTGGTTGAGTGTCTGACTTTTGATTTTGGCTCAGGTCATGATTTCACAGTTCATGGGATCAAGCCCTGCATCAGGCTCCCTGTTCTAAGCACAGGGTTCTCTCCTACTCTCTCTGCTCAGTTTCTCTCTCTCAAAATGAATAAACTTAAAAAATAAAATGAAGTATACTCGCATAAATATACACTAGTAAAACAAAACACATATATTTTTGTTCTCTTAAATATTTTGATTTACTTTATAGGTCAGTATATGAACAATTTAAAAATATTATATATTTTATTTTGAAAAGTGCTTATTCTGCAGTTTTAACTGTACTATATTATACATGTCTTATTATGGTGGTTGTAGTGTTCAAATCTATCTTTCCGATATTCTTTTGTCCTCTTTTTTAATCAGCTGGTGAGAGGTGTGTGGATTTATCTATTTTCCTCAAGACTTTGTGTACATTTTTGCTTATATAATTCAAATATATATTATTAAGTGCATTCAGATTTGATGTTGTTGTCTATTCCTAGTCCTTTATAACTTTTTTTTTCACTATGTAGCACCCTTCTTTATACAGCAATGCTTTTTACTTTAGCGTTAGTTTTGTCTGGTATTTAATGTTGTCATTCCTGCATTATTTGGTTGATACTACAAAGAATATCTTTTTTTAATCTCTTTTTTATTTTTCAGTATTGTTATATTTCCAATGAGTGTTTTATGAACAACACATAGTTGAGTTTGGTATTGTTAACCCAGTCTGACTGTATCTTTTAAATGGATCATTAGTTCTTTTACATTTATTGTAATTACCAATATTTTTTAGCTTTACCATCTTAGTCATTTCTATTTGTCCTTCCTCCTTTGGGTTCTTTTTCTCTTTTTTGACTTCTTTTAGATTGAGTTTTTTAAAAATTCCCTTTCTTTTTCTATTAGCTTGAATAATATACATCCTTAAGATTCTTTTAGTGGTCTTTAGAAAAAACAAAAGCAATATTCTTCACTTACCAAAGCCTTATCCTAATTGTTATTTTCCCTCTGCTTCTGAATGACTCAAGGATTTTAGAATACTCTACACCATTAAAAATGTAGTTAATTTTTTCTATATTTTAAAGACTTTAAAGCATCATTGTTAATGTTTTGTATGACCAGTATCCACTCAAATATTCTCACATGCTTACCTTTTCTCTTGCTCCTTAATTTTTTTCTGAAGTTTTTTTCATTCTGATTAAACAGTGACTTCTAGATTTTTTTAAAGAAAAAGTTTATTTGTTTATTTTGAAAGAGAGAGAGAGAGAGAGAGAGAGAGAGAAAGAACATGAGATGGAGAAGGGCAGAGAGAGAGGGAGAGAGAGAAAATCCCAAGCAGGCTCCATGCTCCATGTTGAGCTTGCTGCTGGGATACATCTCAGCACTGTGAGATCATGACCTGAGCCAAAATCAAGAGTCAGAAGCTTAACCCACTGAGCCACACAGGCACTCCTAGATTTTTTTTTAATCACAGGTATTATGCCTCCATATTTTGTACTTCTAAAAATGTCCTTATTTTACATCCATTTTTGAAAGATATCTGTAGGTGGGAATAGAATTCTCAATTGTCTTATTTTCTCTAAACATTTTAAAGATGTCTTCTGGCTTAAATTTTCCTGTATAAAAGTCAGCTCTAAGTCTCAGCTGATGCTTCTTTTTTAGGTAACCTCTTTTGTTTTCTCCTGCTGTATTTAGATTGTTTTTTCCTTTGTCTTTGGTTTTCAGTGGCTTTACTGATGTGCCAGAGGGTGTGGTTTCTTTATATTAATTCTTCATGAAGTTCTTCATGTCTCTCGAAATATGGCTTGACATTCTTTAAATTTGGAAAGTTGTTAATGATCATATCTTAAAATATGACCTACCTTTAGAGGAATCTGACTGTATACCTAATAACATCTTTTCAACTATCTTTGTCTTGTACCCTATCATTTGCATTTTCCAGCCCTTTCTCTGGGCTTTAGTCTGGATATATTTATTTACTTACCTTTGGCTATGCCTAATCCTCTATAAACCTATTAAATGAGTTCTTAATTTCAGTTGTTTTGTTTTTCAGTTCTAGGATTCCCATTTTTGGAAGTTTTTATTCTCCTTCCAAACTCTCACACTTGTCTTTTATTTCCTTGAACAAGTAGAATACTCATCTTAAAATTAGTATCTGATATCCCTAATATCAGAGGCTTTTGGAGTCTGTCTATTGCTGTTTCATGTTATCTTCTTTCTTTACTGCCTGAGTATTTTTAAGTATATCTTCTAGCTATATTTGTAAACACCTGGTAGAAATAATCTGTGACCCGGGAAATTATGTATCCTCCAAAGAGGATCATCATCATCATTATCATCATCATCATCACCATTGTCATTTTGGCTAGGTATCACAGGGAAATAGTTTTTCAGAATTATCTTAATACAATTTCTGGATTTAATATTATATGAGACTAAGCTGCAGTCCCTGTGCGGAGTCTCATTTTGGATTCACCCTTTACTTCCAGGTACAGCCTTTCAGGGTCGAGCAAGTGTGTGTGTGTGTGTGTGTGTGTGTGGGTGTGGGTGTGTGTGAGGGACTGTACTCCAAATGTATTCCAAATCTCTCTTCTCCTCATGCATGAAGACTATCCAAAATCCAACTAAGTCTAAACTGCAGTTAACCCTTCTGAAATTGCAAATAACCTCAAAAACAGAGAACCTTAACCTCAGGTTAAGAGAATCTTAACCATAACCTGAGCCTATATCCACACTGGATCACTGCTTACTAATCTTCATTGTTTTATTATTTCTAAAATATAGGCTTTTAAAAACATTTTGTCCAGCTTTTCTTGTTGTCTTTGGTGGGGGAATTGGTACTAATTACCTCATCTGACTTTACCACAAGTGGATTTACTTTTCATGTATAAACCCATTATACCAGATAAAGAAAAATTTCTATGTCATTTAATGCCACTGAAACTGAATCCAATTTCTTGAGGCATGTTTGTTTAACAGAAATATTCTAATTCAATTAGGAAATCCTTTTTACAAATATGAAACCATTCAAAATTACCTAGTCTTAAAGGGTTCAAGCAAATATTGGGAAAGAGGTAAGTCATTTGAAATTTTTTTATCCACATTTTCAGTTCTAGTTCAATATTTATACTGTTACTATTATAACTATATCAAGGGCCTGGCACTATACTAAATACTAGAGATACAACATGACTATGTGAGTGGGATAGGAGGAGCCCCTGCTCTGATGATGCTTCGAGAGAAGTGGGGAAGGCACCTAGGATTAAGTGAGGTAATCTTTGAACAGTGCTTAGCACAGTTCCTGGCATATAACACATGTTTAAACACTGTTTCTGTTAATACACACAACAATTTCCAAACTGCCCTGGGTTCCTAGGCCCCCATAGCCCCACATCTCACACTGAGTGCATTTATGGGAGTAGGCATTGATGTGCAAATAGATTAGGCATTGAGAGCTCTTTATGTAGCCTTGTTTTTGATTGTAGAATTTTATTAATTTTACTGCTTGATTCAAAATGTAGGAAGATATTTTGATAAGTGTGTTGAGGGACACACATTTCTCTTCTGCCTCAGTCTCCACTATGGTTTTGTGGAACACTTACATGGATGTATGACAGAAATAGAAATGAAGAAAACATTGATGTAGGTGCTAAAATTGCCAATAAATGAGGAGGCTTGCTGGCACATAAAAAGATGGCAATGAATAGAAGAAGTATCATAAATGCATGCATTTTGGAAAAGGGAGATTTATCCTGTTGGAAAGATAATGAGAAATAAGAAGGATGCCCCAAGATTTCTTCAGGCCCCGAGGTACAAGGGAAAATACGGTCCCTGCTTGACAGACTGTGTGAGGAATGGGGTCCTCAAGGTATGGCCAATCCTCAGGAAACCACAAAGGTGAAGAAAATACAGAATAAAGGTTGAGGATTTTGCTAGGGAGAAACTATAATTTCAAGATGGTGCTGTGGCATTATTCATGTGTACTTTTCAAGGGAAAGAGAAACAACAAATTAGTCCTTGTTCTTTTCCAAACTGTGTATGATGTCCTGGACCAGAGGTAACCACATTACTTCTTTTTCTTCATGTTAAAGAGATTATTCTCTCTCACAATTATGTAAATGAGTATAGATTATTTAAATATATTATTTAGCTCTAGGTTCAGGATCATAAATAAACAAACAAACAAATATATATATCAGATTAAGAGTAAGAGTATTGTTCATCATCCAGAGATAAACAAAATGACAAGTTTTTTCTTAACATCCTTTGGGGAAGAGGTAAGCATGTTTTTAATTATACGTGAGATAGTTTTATTGGTAGGACAGGACATTGCCTATCTATCTATCTATCTATCTATCTATCAATCATCTATTTATCTATCATCTACCTATTATCTATCATCTATCTATATCTATCTATGTATCTATCTATTACTATCTATGTATCATCTATCTATCTATCTATCTATCATCTATCTATCTATGTCTGAGATGAAGTATATGTGATTTGTGTGTGTGGGTGTGTGTTTCTACTCATATACACAATCAAGAGGAGATTTTGGTCAGCTTAGTACTCCTTTTCATCATCTTCTGACAATAGCATCTTCCTGCATGGGCAATTGCTCCTCCTTTCCCCTTATCCTGGAGACTCCTGGTAAGGCTTCCAATCATTACATGGGTACTGAGCCACTCAGGCCATATGAGATTGGCTCAGGCCAAAGTGACCTATTCTCCTGGTAACAGAGATTGGCTGGGAGATGTGCATATGATGTAAGTAATAAGGGTCACCATTTAGGGTCTATCTCTACAATTTTTATAGACAAACATTGATTTAAAAAACAGCTCTTTCTCTCTTCTGAGGTCATAATCTTGATTAATCTGAGTGAACGTGGGAATATCTATAACCAGGCTCATAACTTGCCCTTCCTGATGGAAAATATCCTCATAAAGTGGGAAACACTAAAGCAAATATATAGATTTAAATGGAGCTGAAAAATGGAGAAAGTACTGGTGATATTATTCACACCCCAAATATTTAAAGGTGTGTATAACCATCCACCTTTTTTGGAGATTCAGAATAATAGAAGGGAATTGTAATTTATGATAAGTGGGATTTTTGTTTAGACAACAACAACAACCATCAAGGAACGATGTAAAAAACAGTGGGCTAAGGGTCAGAGTGGCTTGATTCCAGTTCAGCCTCTTCAATTAACAAGAATTGATGTAAATGTGAGCAAGTCAGTCAGCCTTTCTGGCTTCCCAGTTCTCTCCTCTGTAACATGACAAAATGAGTCTTTCACTACTTTAAGATCTTTAAAGCCATAATGCACGTGTCCTAGACACTTCTAAAGTAAGTACACTTTGAATTAAGTGTCCCGCCTATGAATACGTACTTAATAATCTTTTTCTTATAACATTTTATGCTTTTTCTTCTCCTTTCCTTTTCCTTTAAGCACTCTGTTAAAAACAAAAAGTACGATGCTGCTAGATTAATCCATTACAGTGGAATGTAAATGTAATCAGTGACTAAATCAAACATGTCTCTGGTCCACAACATTTCCAAAGCAAAAACAAAATTATATATCCTTCTAATTTGAACCAGCTGAAGTAACTGCTGATTTTTACAGTTCCAATGAAATGGTGAATTGTCAGAATTGATTGTCTCTGCAGATTATAATGCTGAGCACTTAGATACAAAGAGGAACAACAATCCCTAAACCAAATTTAGAGGTTCTTGAAATTTGGTATTGGAAACACCCTTAATGTGTCCTTTTAGTGATGTCACGACCCTTTCAATTTGTCCTTCTGACTCTTCCTAAGCTCATGGCAATTAAGTTCGTCTTCAAGGGCCAACTAGGATAAACTGTAGTGGCTGCATAGAATGTTGTGTTGAATTTTCCAGACTGTATCCAGGCTCTTGGAAGAGAAGGCTATGATAAATAAGAGGTTTCTGCAAAGGCACAATCTTCAAAAATGAGACTTTTGTGACTGTGATGGGTATGTGCCACCCAAACGCTAACCTAATCTTGTATTCCAAATGCTATTTGCCTTTTAATAGAAAAATTTCAAGTTCAATTTCTAAATGATACGACTAAGCCTTTGATTTGTATACAACAGGCTTCCCCACTGGGTTGTACATTTTGGGATGAGGGCACTTTTTACATTATTCTTCATATGCAACCAACCATCTATTCTGCTTATTGGCCATGCCAAGACAGCATGAATTTAAATCTCCAGTGTCTTTCACAACTCCAATTTGTTCCCAGCATGAAGTGCCACTTATATTGGTTTGAAATTCTATTCTAAACTTAGAACCCACGATTTCTGTGTGGGATGTAAAGTTGACAAAACACATACTTTTTCCCTAATGCAAATCCTACATGCATTGGCTTTCAGGTAGTCAGGCTGACACTGTTGGGGGCGTGTAAGACAGAAAATAACTCCTGTTAAATAAAAGGGTAAGGAGTGAGGAAAGAGGAACAGATCTATTTTGTTAAACGGAATTTTTAGAGACATAGAGCAAATGGTTCTGTTTTGCTTTGAAGGAGATTAAGAAAAAAAAAGAAAGTATTTAAAATGAGTGCGGATACATGTTAGGAGGTCAAGGAAAGTGACAATCTGCCAGTTGTGACAACATTTAATAATATTCAAATTAATTATAATATTGAAAATGGAAAACTCTGACTTCAAATGAATAATGAATAGCAAAACCAGACACAGCTCTGAGGTGAAATGTGATTTTCATGAGGATGGGAACATTTAACATTTATACAGCAGTTCATATTCTCAAAGTCATATATCAGTGACAACTGTAAAATACATCTTTAATTTGAATTGATGAAATACTCTGCAGGGGTACATTCAGATGGTTGTACCCTCCCTTCCCCAAATAAAAGGAGATAGACAGAGAGAAGGTATTTGGATAAACAGATGCTTAAAACTGCTTATAAAAATGTAAGTCAAATGCCCTCATATCCAATCTCTTGAAATGCTTTAATTCTTGGTAGGTATGTCTTTGTTATTCATTCACATAAATATTCATAGCATGTTGCACTATTCACGTGTTTAGAAGTTAAGGGTAATCCACATTCTGAATGCAAAAAGATTGATTTATAAATATGACTGTAATCCTTAGACAGTACTTAAAATAAAAGCCATTTAGATCATGCATTTTCTCTAAAGCAGACATCTCTGCACTGTTCTTCTCATATCCTTGCATTAGTTGCAGTTTTGCTAAAACTTTTCTTGAAGACCACTCTTGCCCAGAGATTTTAGCCCAACCACCTACTTTTCTGCTCCAATATTCGTTCAGTCTATTAACACGGCTATGGAGAACTCAAAAATAGTACTATGGAGAGATTTTATTCCTAGTAGCAAGGTTTTCATAGGGTGTCACTGCCAGCCCCATGTCACTTCCAGGTTTGACCCATACAGCCTTGCAAGCCTTTCCCCATTTTGTTGGGTGGAGTGGTAATGACCAGAACAATTTTGGAAGCCATGTAAAGGTGGTGGAGGTGCCATTTTCCTGGATTTCTAAATGGCCCCATGAAGAATACCTGCTCATTACCTTGGAACACCTCCCTGAACTGTGAGCCTGATCAGAATGTAAGTTCTTATTTTGTTTAAGAGGTGTATTTCAGACGCCTGGGTGGCTCAGTCGGTTAAGCGTCCGACTTTGGCTCAGGTCACGATCTCGCGGTCCGTGAGTTTGAGCCCCGTGTTGGGCTCTGTGCTGACAGCTCAGAGCCTGGAGTCGGTTTCAGATTCTGTGTCTCCCGCTCTCTCTGACCCTCCCCTGTTCATGCCCTGTCTCTCTCTGTCTCAAAAATAAATAAACGTTAAAAAAAATAATAAAAAGAGGTGTATTTGGGCTTCATTTTGCTTTTACTTCTTTTATGACTCTAATATATGTCTGGATTTGTTCCTATAAACTATGATCTAACTTAGAAATCTAAGCCCAGCAGGCTTCTAAGAAGAACTTTGCAATTCTCAAGAAGCTGACTTTCTTTTTGCCTCTTCAGCGTTTTGAAACCTTTAGAACTCTCCTGGAGATGTCATTTTAACCTCTAGCCCTTTGTTTCTCAGCAGAGGACATTGACTCCTAGAGAAAATAATGCCATTGGCACAAATTCCTCTAAATCTTGCCTTTCACAACTCAAAAATTGTCCATATTTGTCCCAAACTTAATTCTTTTGATTAACTAAAATTTTGTTTTCTCTGTAAAAGTACTCTCCACATGAACTCTAATTTTACCCTTCCATCCGTTTAAAGCTTTCTCTATATTCCTTACCTTTTCTCTCTCATGTTGTTAATGTTTCTTCCCTTGTTCCTATATCCCTTCCCTTAAAGAATAAACATGATCAAGTCTTTTGAGCTTTAAAAAATATCTCCTGCTTTACCCTGTTTCCCCCTCTAATTGTGAATCATCTCACTCCTTTGTTTTTCATGTAAGCTTCCTTGAAGCATGATTTGGGTTCTTATTACATTTTATGATCTCCCATTTGCCACGCATTCTGTAATCTGGCTTCTATTTCTAAGGTTCCCTGAAATTATCTCAAGGAAACTGTGATGATCACTTTGTTGTGGAATCCAGTATTTCCAAATGGTAAATTTGATCATTTCATATTTTTGCCTAAAACACTTCAATGTCATTCTAAATTAGAGTTAAATCCAAATACTTTAGGATGGCTTGTAGGACACATAAGTATCTGGCTCTTCTTTATTCTCTTATTTCTTCTGTAGCTTCCTTCCAAGTACCTGTACCAAATCTTACTAAAGTTTTCATTTTTATTTTTATTTTTGAGAGAGAGAGAGAGAGAGAGAGCACGCGCACATGAGTGGGGGAGGGGCAGAGAGAGAGGGAGACACAGAATCCCAAGCAGGCCCCAGGCTCTGAGCTGTCAGCACAGAACCTGACGCCGGGCTTGAACTCACAAACCGAGAGATCATGACCTGAGATGAAGTCACTTAACCGACGAGCCACCCAGGTGCCCCTAGCATTTCCTTACTCTTAAAGCCTTTCCTATTGTATCAAAGCTCCTTCTCCACAGCAATGCATAGTGTTTATTCTACTAGAGAACGTTTTACATTGCTTTATAATGTTTGATGTATCTTTTTCATTCTCTTATTAGATTCTGAGCTCCTTGAGGACAAAATCCATCACTAGAACGGGGTTTAGTGCTGAGAGCAAAGAGATAATTAATATGTGTATTTTTTGAGCAATGGAATAACGAGTGTAAGCTATTTATAAGTAAGTTCAGAAAGTTAGTGACTCTAGTTGGTGTGCAGTAATGATAAATCAGATATAACAGATTACATTGTGGATAATGGAAAAACATCAAAATTTAAAACAAAACAAAAACAAAATAAAAACAATAAACAAAAAACCCCAAGATGATGATGTTGTTAATTTTATCCAAATTAGCAAGCAGAAATGTTCATTTAAATTATTTTTAGAGAATAAGAAATTTGTATCTAAGAACTAGTCAGCAGATACTTTTATAAAAAAGTTATTTATGCTTTTATAAGCAAATAAAAAGCATAGATGAAAAGTCGCTTTTGAATAGTGACTAAGACTACAGACTGAAGGTCATATGTAATAGAGTGCACAGCAGAAGGCAATAATCCGAATTGTGGATTCCACAGGACCACCTACTATGGGATATGGCAGATCCTTATAAAGAGGACACTGGTAGTAGACAGAAGCCAGCAATTCAGAGAATAGAATCCCCAAGAAGGAAGGGGCATCCATTGCCTTTGTTAATTGAAGACCGAATTGACGTAGGCAAATTTCTGAGAGAATGTTTGACAATGTCAAATGTGTGTGAGGGAAGAAGCCTGATATTGGAGACTCAGCTATTCATGAGTCAGAGTTAAAGAGAGGAAAGTTTTTAATTGCACTGGAATGCCTTCCGTCATTTGAAACGAGCTGGATCACACAGTTTCTAAATAATCAGATGGTAAGCCAAACCTATGGAAAGACATTCAACCTTTGGTTAAAGAAATGAGCACAGGCCATTTAGAGAAAATAAAGAGGACAGAACGAGATTTTCCATGACACAAATAGAAAACAAAATAATTTAAAATGAAGTGAACAGCAGTGCTGAGATGAAGTTAAGGAACTAATAGTTCAATTGAGACTTTTCTTGTGATTCTGAAGATTAAGTTTATCATGTGAGAGCTTCCGCGGAATTTCTAGGTCATGTGATGAGATTTCAAGGTCAGATGAAAGCAAATACCCTCAAATGGCTCCTAAGTTCATATTCAGTGTTCCTAGTTTCTTCTATATTTTCCTTCTAAGGTTTAAAAGCCAATAGTTATTCTTTCCGTATTTAAGTTGTTTTTGCCAAGTTTTTCTTCACTTCCAAAGCTAAAAGTAAAGCGTTTCTTTTTTGTATATTCATCCTGGTAAGCTATTTGAACCGAGGCAGTCAAACAGTAGCTTGCATTTTGTTAGCTCAAATATAAAACGTTCTTACATTATGACACTCAGTCCCCTACCTCTCTCTCCCCTTTTTTTCAAAACCATTTGGTGGGTTATCTTTGTCTCTTATTAAAATGAACTTGAAAATTTAAGCTTACATAAAAGTGATACCTCTTATTTTGTCAGGATCCAAGTAAAAAGTACTTTTAACCCAATTAGGTATCCCACAGATTTACCTACACTCTGTTTAAGAGTACAATATTTCACAAAGTTCTTTATTATTTTATTTTTATTTGTCATGAATTCATGTGTATGTTATTCACATATAAGCTGTTTGTATCCATAAATTAAGAAATAGATCTTGAGAAATAATCCTAAACTCTGCTTTCTCTCTAATATCTCCAACCCTTGAGAAATGGGTGACTGATAGTAAATAACTATTTACTCCTAATCTTCTCACTACTTTATAAAACACACACAAATACATTGGCACAGAACAAGATAACATAGTACAGACTTAAAATGGTTTTTAAAAAACTTCACTTTGCTTTATTTTATGTTTTTTTGGTGGGAACCAAAAATCATCAAAATTTCCCTGGTTGCCTCCTGAATCTTTTTGCATTTGAAATTCAGTAAAAATATCTTATTCATAGCCAAATATAATGTATGTGTTACTGATTGTTAGTTCATGATAAGAGCTGACAGAGCAGCCAGCTTTTTTTAAAACGTTGCTCTAAGGAAAAATATTTTTGTCTAATAATTTGAATATTTAGCACACCTAGTGGAAATCACAACAGGCAATGCCCAGTACAATCAAATTGGAGGGGCAGCTTGGACTAAACGGAACATTTAATAGAAGAACGAACTTTCATGGTTTACCATTGACTTGTAGAGACCAGGTCAGTGAATGATGTATCGCGAACAGTTACTCCTGTTTGCAAAACTAGGATAAGTCTACCTGTGTTGACCCAGGAAGCTATTAATGAGAAGAGAGAGCCCAACTTTCAGGTCATCTTAAAAGAGCCCAATGAACTGGTAAGGTCTCTTTTAAAATGAACACCTCTTTCAAATGAAGAAAGGCAAAAAAGATGATGAAAGTCAAACACATTGTAATGTTTTATTCTTTGGATAGGTATCCTGAAGAATGCAGTCTTTGCCTTTAGAAAAATGTCAGTTGCTTGGTTTTGGAAAGCTTCAGAGAGTTCCACTTGAAACTCAAAGATAGATCTTATTAATTTCAAATAACTTGAAAGTTGTAAAATTTTTAAAATGAGAAATATACTGGTTTCTTAATGTCTAATAAGATTCATCAGCTCATCCAACAGATAGATTTAAAAAACTTATTATCTTGCAAACATGTATATTTGCTAGAATATGTTTTATTCCTCTTTCTCCTAGTATGTATTGCACAAAATTAGTGATTGGGAATTTAAGAGTAACATCAATCACTAGGAATTCAGTATTCTTGCTCTATATTCTTATTTCAATTTCTTATTAAGTAGGAGTTTGTAATTGTGATTTATTCCTGCTTCAAGCTAGCTACTTTTATTTAGGCCCTCATGTAAATTCTTAATGAATTGAACACAGGATTATTATTTTTTCAGTTAGGCACAATGGAAGACTGTGAAAGTGACTGACAAATGGAGATGGGAAGTGCTAAGTTTTCTTAAATTTGGAAGCACTGTGATGTTATTGAATGGAGATGCCTTTGGAGGTCAAGTGAGGACAAGTCTGCTTTTAGGCTACCTCCTCCCCATTTTAGAAAGCAGGCACCAACCCTGTGCTCCAGGAAGGGGGCGAAAGAAGTTTGTGTCCTTCCACCTGCAGGTGACCTAATCTGCAAACCGTAGAGTCTGCAACAAAGAGTCACCTCTGGGGGGAAAGGTACAAACTTGTAGTCAAAAGCCTCCAGGCCCCATCCTAGGTATAGAATCGTTTAGAAAATTGTGAATGTGACCTGGAATTATTTACACTTTTGTGAATTAAGATTGCTTCCTTACTTATTCTGCAAATATATGAACACTTCCTGCGTGCAAAGAATTGAGGCAGCAGATACAAAAATGTTGACGTGGAGGGTGGAGGATGTAATTTTCTATGGAAATAACTATTGTAGCTTTCTTCTGAGTCTCAAAAATTAAAACAGCATATTTGACTTTGCTTTATGATCCCTGAAGTCCCATACAAATCAAAGAGATTTTTGACAACCATAGGCAGTAAGTTAAGGCTAAAAGTTGAAACTACAAACATTTATTAGGTTGAATATGAGAATAAAATAAAAGATAAGTATAGTCACCCCTTGATTATTCAAATTGGCTACAGTTTGTGATTATCAATGCCCTTTGATTCTCCTTCCCCTTTCTACCACCAACTATTGAATATTTCTCCGCTCATTAACACCTGTCTAGGAATGGGAAGGTGAAATGCTAATCAGCCCATTTGGTTAATTGTTAGCTGCTATGATCTTTTTTCTTCTATTTTCTTGGTAGGGAAAGGTTGAAATCTTTTACTAAAATGTTGGCTGTGGATTTCTAAACTTTATGTCACTTTTCCTTTTTTTTTTTTTTACTCCGTAGATAAAAATTCAGATATTTTGTTTTCAGTATGAAATTAAAGAGAATATAAAAATCAAGTAATTCATCAGGTCTCACATGTTTGGAAAATCTTAATCCCCTACAAGGAAGCTTCAGGATTTAATAGTTGCAAGTTTAAGTGTGGCCCTATATAAATAACTGCACTTGCTAAGTGGATTTAGACCAATAGGGAATCACCTTGGGGAAAATGACAGAAGACTACCCTCCCCTTTGCTTCTGGTGGATGTTACAGGACCCTCCCCACACCAAATAAGGGAAGAGGAATGTTCTGAGCATGAAGGGCGCTAAGAATAAATCTGAGCTATCACAGATAAGATTACTTTCAACTCTTTATTTCATGTTTTCTGACATAGACCCCAAGATCTGTAATTATCTTAGGGAAACTGTGGGGGTTTAGACAGTACTTTCTAGTTTTGTTTTGTTTTGTTTTGGCCTATCTTTCTTTGGGGCTGGAGAGCTGGTGTGTGTGTGTGTGTATGTGTGTGTGTGTGTGTGTGTTCCACTAGAGTGCCAAAAAAAAAAAAAAAAGTGCTGAAGAGTCCTAGGGAAATGAGGCTATTTTTGTTCGAAGCTGATACTTCTGCCTGAGCCACAAGTGCAGCTTGGAAAGGGCTCAGGTTGTTTCCAGGGGGAGAACTCTGCAGAGAAGAGACAAAGTTTAACAGGACAACAAAGGAGCAGCAGAAACAGCCAGGAAAACGAAGAGCCCTCACATTTTCACACAGAACCCCCTATCAGAGTTCTCAAATCCTAAAGTATTCTGCAAAGTGCCACTTGACGGGAACTTTTCACCTGCCTTTTCCTTTCTCCAACCACCATGACGGAGATCACTGCTGAAGGTATTGCTACCATTTTCCAATAGTACCGACTAGGAAAAAAAGGTGGAAGTCGATAGTGACATTGACCGTCCATTTGTCGACTTAAATGTTGCTTTTAGATACTTTCTTAATCAATGATTCTATACAGGATTGGAGAAGTGGGTTTTGGTGCTGAGATGCTGATAGATCTGTGTGTTGGGGGAGAGAAGGGGTTTCTCTGAAATTTTGCATGTGGAAACTGTTGTGTGCTATGCCAAAGACCTCAGGTACCAATTGTAACCGGCCCCTCTATAAATAGCTATGGTCATGTAACATCATGGCTAATATCTAACCTTGCAAAACTTACAAGGCTCAAAAGGATAGAAGCCACAATGAACTTGAAATGTTGCATCTAATATTTAACCATGGAAGAATGATTTTGAGTACTTTTGCTTTATGATATTTTAAAATGCGGATCTTAAATTTGTTTTCCTTTTCTAATTTCAATGTATAAATATGCACACACACGTATATAAGATTTATATACAACTTAAGATGTAAGTGCCCCCACAAAATTTGTATACATTTTACTATTGGTAGATAGTCAGAGACAAGGTTTGGAAATACACAAAATATAGATAAATATGATTTTAAAATAAAGAAATTCAAATTCTGATTCTTTTCACACACTCATGTCTCTTTTGCATTTACACAAGGAACTCTATCTTTCTGTAAAAGTAAATATTTTGTTTCAGTGCTTATTCTGAAAAGGTCTATGCCCTAACTAAAACGCAATTTTTAATTATTCGACCATGGTAGCAATCGTTTCACCTATATGCAAATATATAAATATATAACAATATTTATATTTCTTAGAATAAAAAGACCCTTTAAAACAACTAAAGCATTTTAAATACAGACACAATCCAGTTCTAGTTGGGGTAAAAATCTAAGAGGTGGATCTAAAATTTGCTTCTGACAGCTGTAAGAAAATCAGACAGGTGGTGCTCTCATCAGCTTCCAAGTTGAATGCTGTTCTGGTTTGTTTTTAATTAGACAACTGAAAAATAGAACGTGTGGTTTTGGCTCTTCGCGTAGACGTTAGTATGGACACACAGAGATTTCAGAGTTGGAGATTTTTCAGTCAATATTTATAAGAAGAAATGTCTTACTTGTATATTCCACTGAGAAATTTAGCCTGGCACCCCAAATTAATAAAAACAATTACTGAGAGGTTTCTGTTTATCAGGTATTTTTCTCAGGACTTTGTATTTACTTATTTAAACCTCATGCAATTCAGTTAAGTTGGCATTATTATCTCCATTTTGCAGAAATAGAAACTAAAACTCAGATGTTCAGTGACTTGCTCAAGACTATGGCATTGCCAAGATTAGAAGCCAGCTCCCTTAGACCTAGTTTGTGTTTCTTCTTTTTTATAAAAGGATATCAGGTTTACTCTTTACCAATTTTAGTTCAGAATTTGCTAACTAAATATAAATAGCAATTTTTCCTATTCTTTAGATATTCTGTATCATGTGGCCTTTAGTTTGTCTTAAAGAGAACTATCTATAACAACTTCTTGCTTCACCCTGCACAAGCTATTAAGATACCTATGGGGTGCCTGGGTGGCTCAGTCGGTTAAGCATCCAACTTCAGCTCAGGTCATGATCTCGCGGTCTGTGAGTTTGAGCCCCATGTCAGGGTCTGTGCTGACAGCTCAGAGCATGGAACCTGCTTTGGATTCTGTGTTTCCCTCTCTCTCTGCCCCTCCCCCACTCATGCTCTCTCTCTGTCTCTCTTAAAAATAAACATTAAAAAACATAAGAGACTCTTAAAACTGAAAACAAACTGAGGGTTGATGTGGGGTGGGAGGGAGGGGAGGGTGGGTGATGGGTATTGAGGAGGGCACCTGTGGGGATGAACACTGGGTGTTGTATGGAAACCATTTTGGCAATAAATTTCATATTAAAAAAAATTAAAAAGATACCTGTGAATGTGTTTCCCTCCCTATATATGGGATGTGCACATCCAGCTGATTCAGGAGGTCACTTGACCAAAACATTTTTGGTTTGCCTGTGGATGATCTTTGTAGACCTTTGCACTTGATTCATAACTTTTTTTATGGGAGAATTCTTAATTATTAAATAGAACTTTTGTTTCTGTCTTCTCCATGTGGAGCATCTAAAGGATTTTCAAAAGACTGCCTGGAGTCTCCCATAAAAGTAGTTGAATTAGTAATAAATTAAAGTGTAAAAACACCATCTAGTGATGGTCATTTTCCTCTCCTTACCCCCTGCAGTTCATAGGATCTATGTCATTTGAACACCATTGATGTACTTTTTTTTTCTTTTCTGGAATGATTTATTAATCATATTTCTCAAATAAAAATTAGACTGTCAACTCAAATAGCTGAATTTTTAAGTTTGACACTTCAGTCCTTCTCTGTGGTTATCCAGAGTTTCCTGCACACTTCTCTCCTACACACTTTTCATTTTGTCCTCATGAGTCACACTTTTTTGGGCCCTGGCCACAATAGCCTTCTTTTAGTCTTTCATAGGAGGTGTGCTTTTGTGCAGAACTTTGGTACACATTCTTCCCTTAGTCTGGAATAGTCTTTCGACTCATCTGCTGTATTTCTTTTGTCCCCACTTTTGGGCACATTTCTAAAATGTAAGTACTGTACCAGTAGTCGAGGGCATCTACTGATTACTCTTCCCATCCATTTATCACAAAGTAAGCAAACACCACATAGCACTTATGAAGGTTAGAGCTAGCGTAGCTCCTTGGAGAGCTCTAGTCCACTGGCCTGACCTCAATTTTTGGAAAACTGAGGCTCATACATATTATACCACTCTACTATGGTCATTGATAATTAGAGGAAGTCTGAAGATAAAATTCATGTCTCCTATGGCTTATATCAATGCTTATTCAACTATAATGCAGGTCATGTGGATAAACCTTAAGTTTTACTAAGAACCTTAGTAAGAACCTTCATTAACCTTTTATTAAGAACCTTATTAACTGAAGAGTGTTATGCTAAGTGAAATAAGTCATACAGAGAAAGAGAGATACCATATGTTTTCACTCTTATGTGGATCCTGAGAAACTTAACTGAAGACCATGAGGGAGGGGAAGGAAAAAAAAAGTTAGAGAGGGAGGGAGCCAAACCATAAAAGACTCTTAAAAACTGAGAACAATCTGAGGGTTGATGGGGGGGGGGGGGGAGGGAGGGAGGGTGGGGGATGGGCATTGAGGAGGGCACCTGTTGGGATGAGCACTGGGTGTTATATGGAAACCAATCTGACAATACATTTCATATTAAAAAAAAAGGAACCTTATTAAGAACCTTTATTAAGAACTTTTGTTAAGAACCTAAAGTTCTTTACATAGATTTTCACTGCATGGTCCAAGTTGGATTACTTCATCTGACGGAAAGAAGTAATGCTTTTGTGTTTCAGGTACAGAGCAATAGACGAAGTAGAACTAGACCAAAGTTGAAAGCCAAAGGATTTTAGGAAACAGCATCTTTGATTCTGGCCATGATGAATTAATAAATATAATTATAATAATATTTCACATTTATTTAGAAGACCTTATATGTCAAGCAATGTATGAAGTTTGTTATGTGATCACTGATTCCTCAATTTAACTGAGATAGATATTTTTACTATTGCTATTTATAGAATAAGAACCTGAAGTTTAGAGAGGTTAGGAATGCACCTGAATTTATACAGCTGTATATAGTGTAGCTAGGATTCACATCCAGATCTCTAACCTGAGACATGCTGAATACTTCTCCTTGGTGTGTGAGACTGTTAGCCTAGTGTGGTTTCAGAGGCTGATGGGGGCCTATGCTAGACCCTTATTGTACTATGGCCCATGCTAGGTTGATCAGGTATAATCAGGCCACAGACTGAATCAAACTCAAAGAGTGCCAGGGCTTAGGACTATAAATAGCCTCTACCTTCTTTCCAGAGGCCTAGTTATTCCTAGACAAGTGCCAGAGTTAGCGCCCCTATGAGTCTCATTGTGAATTTTCAACCAGCAATTTCAGCATTTGACAGTATATAGCATTATGTAAAACTACCTTTTGAGTACTTTTAATAATGAAGTATAATTATTTCTTCTTTTAAAGTATAGTTAATTCTTCATAGCTTTTTTGAAAACATAGAAACCTTTTTAAAAGTTGATGAAATATGTAATGTTTTCAAATTGCCAGGTAACTAATATACAAATTATGCATTACTATAATATTTATATAACTGTGTTCTCTGGGTCCAAGGACCTTTAAAACATAGGAAAGTGCAAATTTTTATGTAATAGACTCAAGTTGGTAGAGATCCTATTTGTAATTAACTTACAATTTACTAGAATGCTTAGTTAAGGGAAATTCTGTAAAAAAAGTTAGAAGTTATGTCAAACTCTCAACTTCAATTATATAATTTCAGGATTCAGGAGACGGTTTGTTGTACTAAGTAGGGGATTGTTTCCTCTCTTTTAGCTCAACCATGTTTTACTGCTTCTGTAACAAACCTGTGAGAGGATTCGATGTTCAAAATTTAGAGCGAAAATAGTAATTTATTTTGCACAATGCACTGCTTCAACAGATTCTATAGCACCTCAGTGGCAATTGTCATTCTCAAGAAAAGAGGTCAAGAATTCACAACCAGACTAATTAACTATGCACACAAGTTATGTCACTTAGAGCAATAGACGGTGAAATTACAAGTAGGAGGAGATCCAGATTATATATTTGTGTTTATCTTGCCAAATCAAGAGTGGCATTTTGGCCCAAGTAGAGATGACTTGGGTTGGGAGGTGGAGGAAGAGGATGAGGTACTAGGTTCAACACTTAATGACTTCCAAATTATGTTCTCCTGTTCAAAAAAAGCGATATACCACATATAGAATGTCTACACAACATATAGAATTTTTAGTTCTAGGAACACATTAAAATTTTTTTTTTGATGTTTATTTTTGAAGGAGAGAGAGACAGCATGAGGGGGGAGGGGGCAAGAGAGGGAGACACAGAATCCGAAACAGGCTCCAGGCTCTGAGCTGTCAGCACAGAGCCCGAAGAGGGGCTCGAACCCATAAACCACTAGATGATGACCTGAGCCGAAGTCGGAGGCCCAACCGACTGAGCCACCCAGGCGCCCCCAGGAACACATTTTAAAATTGACATTGACAAGAGGATATATTTGGAGGAGGATCATGATCATAACAGGCACAGTTACATGAAAAGACTTTTGCACAGGTTGTTTAAAGTGTAGATTGGCGGGGAGGAGACAATGCAAAAATCAATAGATAAAAAGTCTGGAAGCCACAGAAAGGCAAACTCTTGGGAAAATATAAGGCAAAACCTAACCAACCATTAAAATGAGAGCTAGAACTAACTCTTCAGATTGAAAACCAATAACAATAACAAAAACAAAACCCAGAATAAAGAGAAACAAAAGAAAAGCAGTGAATGGAACACCGTCTCTAATTATCAAGTAATAGACGGATGAGGAGTATGCTAAAAACTACACCATAGCAGGCAGTCAGCAAAATCCAGGCTATGGGAACCTCTGCAGTACAAACAACAAAATTCCTTTACATAAGTTACTACAAACAAAAAGAGATGTCAAGGAAACCTATAAAACCAAATGTGAAAATAAAGCAACCAATCATAATGTGTATAATTAATGGATCATGATTCAAACAACCTTAAAAAATTTCAATTAAATAATTGGAAACTCCCCACACTTTGAATGTTTGATAGTAGTGATGATGACCTTGTCTTTAGGGATGACCATATTGTGGTATGTTTTAAAACTTCTTATATTATTTGGAGATACATACTCAAATATATATGAATGAGATGATGCAATGTTTGAAACTTCCTTTTAAATAATATTCCACAGAGGAATGTCAATGGGCTGTGTGTGGCATAAGATTGACCATGACTTGATTATATTGAGGCTGATGATGGGTTCATTATAACATTCTGTTTTGTGAATATTCAAGTTTTTCCTTAATAAAGAGCTAGGGGGAATAAAAGAACAGAGCTGGTGTATTTAGTAAATACTTTTAGTAACAATTTACTTTTTGTTATATACATGGGTCAATGAATCCATTGACCACCAAATTTATTTGTAAGTGCAAATTACTGTCTAAATTAACAGTCTGCTGTCATTGAAATGGAAACCAAATATGCTTGTATTAGACAGAGGGGTCCAGACATGTGTATTACATTTGTAATAGCAGAAAAGGAAACAATGCTCTTTAAATATATCTGTTATGATGTGGGAATTTGGAGGTTCATTTCATATCATTTCTCAAAATTATTAGTGACATTACTTAGACATCTTAATTAGTAACAGATCATTTTCAAGATGGTCCATGTGAAAACCTGAGAAGAAATTGAAAACCCAAGAGGTCAATATGAGGCAAAGAAAAATAGTTCCAAAAAATGCTGTAGTCAGGAACATGGTATTTACTGACAGGGTATTAAGGACCAAGTCTTGCATGAATATCTTTTAAAAATATCACAGAAACAGTGAAAGCCTAAAAGGCCTTTCACATAAACCTGATTAGTCTGATTCTAAAACTTCTCAATCTTCTTTCCTGCTCAAGTTGAATTTAGAAAAAGAGAAGAAAAGCAAATTGTGAAAACCAGTGGGTGACATAATTCGTTGAAAGTGAGAGAGGACAAGGAGTGCAGAGCTGAGAGAAAACAGCATTAAAATAATTAAAGGCAGTGTGATAGAGTGCAACGTGCATGGAGTTTAAGTCAGAAATCTGAGTTCCAGCAGTAGTCCCACTTCTTAACCATACACTGGGGGAGGATGAGGAGCCTCATGGGAGGGGCGGAATAATAAGGCCAGAAGAATGTTTTCAGATACAGAAAATGTATCTTTTTAGTGTCAACCTTTGCTGGGTTCCATTAAGAAGCTTTTTGTTGTAGCTTTTGTTATTATTTCTAAGAGTGATTCTTTTTTTTCTATCACATTTTAAGCACACAGCACCCATTGAAGATGTTCTGTTTGGCAGTTTAAATGCTACTTAATTTTTTTCCTGTTTGTTTTTGGTCATCATTGTGACTCTGATTTATAAAACCATGCTACTTTTACAATGCAAAAATGAATTGAGCCTATTCAGCTATTATTCTAAAGGCTTAGGAATCCCTAGAGACTTAAAGCCTTCAATGCTGTTTGCATTAATTTTTAATCAGTTAACAATATTTAATATAAGGGAAACATAAAATGGTGCAACTAAGCAATTTTAAGGCGGTCTGTGCTGACCTTTGGGTTGAATATATCAATTTGAAAAGAGAATGCATACATAGATTTTCCAGTTAAGCTTTTGGTTTTACAGTTATAGAGTTTAAATCATTACTCTTTTCTTCCTTCAAATAAAAAGAAATACTTTAGCAAAATGTTTAATATTTAAAAAAAATAAGTATTATTTAAAGCAACATATTTAAAATGAGAAATTTAGGGGAAAACCTTTATCTGGAAACCATGCATTAGCATAATACAATAATTCCAAGTTTATGGAGTTTAGATTCCGTTCAACTTAAAGTTCTAGGAAGATCTAGCAAAGGTAAGTTTTGCATCCCAAATTCCCACTTTCTCTGATTTACATGAGTGCCATGAATAATTTCTCATAGGAAGTGCCTATTTGAGTGTCACATGAACATGTATTGCCCCAAGTGAGGGTTAAGCAGAGATCGATGAACTTTCTGGTCCAAGAAAAGATAGTATTTTCCATCTTCAAAGGAAATTAAAAAGAATATCCTTGGCAAATGTGTAATGAATAAAGTTCTGCTTCTCTCTGTACTAGTTATGCTCTCTAAACATCAAACATCTCCACATCTCTGTGCCTGAAGTCAAGCTGTCAAAAGCACACGGAATTTACGATTTTGAGAGATCCTTTGGTATGTAAATGAGCTGTTTCCTCATAAGCCATGGAGTCCATCTCACTTATGATGTACTTCGTATTACATTTAAATATGTATGGTTCATATAGTTTCTAATTCGGTATCTGTGGCAAGGGCTGGGGTATGTGGTCTTCACTTAAAGCTACAATCTTTTAATCTAGAAGAACAAAGATAATTTATGTTCTGCAACCTGCTTTTTAGCAGGGCACGTGAGGCTAGAACTTGCTGTTAGAGACTGGTTTTATCATTGCTACTCATTTGCTCTTTCCTCCTCCTTTTCCCTATACAGGTTAATGAAATGCTGAGAAAGAAACAAAAGAAAGAGCTCTTAATATAATATACACATCATATATACAACTTAGGGCATTGGTGAGCTTATGGATGTGAATCATTTACTACTTCTTTATACTTTGAAAACATTTTTAGCAAGATTTCCCTGGAAAATTTATTGTTGCTTGCTAAAATAAATCATCATATGACTCAGAGAATTTTCTGTTTGTGGTAGACAGTTGATATGACATCAAAACAAAAATGGTAATTATAAAGTGA
The DNA here is from genome assembly GCF_027475565.1 of Acinonyx jubatus. Classification (NCBI taxonomy): domain Eukaryota; kingdom Metazoa; phylum Chordata; class Mammalia; order Carnivora; family Felidae; genus Acinonyx; species Acinonyx jubatus. The sequence goes on from NC_069385.1 coordinate 40,340,410, forward strand.
CATTTCTTTGACCTCTAGTGCCAGAGCTATTATTTTTATCCATCGTTATTCTTATTTTACTTATGTATAATTGCCTGAGGGAAAAGAATGTGGTATAAAATCTAGAAGTTACCACAGTATGGTGAAATGCCAAGTTTGTGAATTTAAATATGCAGAAGCATTAGGCATTGCATTTAGAGAAAAGCAAACAAAGAAAATACATCCATTTGAAATATAACAAAATTATAGACTCTGTGGTATTAATTACCAACCTATAATTAGGTTTATAAGGCAGGAGGTCATGTCGGAGTTTCAGTTGTAGTCAATATTTTAGAACGTATTGTGTCCCAAGCTGAATACCAGACAATGGGGAAATGAAGAGATATAATACGAAGTCCCTGATTCTGATACAGTAGATTGAAAAACAAACAGAAGAGGGCAAAAGATAATCATTAGATTGAAGACTGAACAGATTTAAAAACATAAACTCCAGTTTGGATTTATGAATGATGAGTTAATTGATCTAGTTGACAAAATCATGCTATTGTTCATAAATCTTATGATCAGTGAGGACACATTGAAACTTGCTTAAAAAAGTAACTTTAGAATGATTGAGTGTCCTATTCTTCACTCTGGTAATTTGCAGTGCACATGCCATTATTGGACCATGAAATCGCTGGCCAAAGTACAGAGATCATGAATAGGTTTGATCAATGAAGAGATGAAAGAAAAAGAGAGAAGGGGTAGGTGAGAATTAGTGGTCTGTGGGATGAGGCCCTAGGACAGTCAAGGTACAGAGTTACCTGGCTAAGAAACTGGATAAAAATCCTGGTTTAAACACTCTAGTTTTGTTAAGGCCCCCTATTGCTGTATCATGGAAAAGGATGGATGTCTTACATTCATGACTTATTTTGAACCAGTAGTTTGATATAATCCCTAGTTTTTGGCCCTCTGATGTGAGTGTGCTCCCAGTATTTGTATGTCCATTGCTGTTTTTGATCGTCAAATACCCTACTTGAGCTCAGTTTGTATTTTGGGAACACTATTTTCAATTCATGAAAAAAAAGATGAAATAACACTGTCATAAAAATGACCACTAAATGACTTTCTTCAGGTTAATGATAAGAAATCAGTTGTTACAAACTAATTTTGTGGTTACTGTTGTTCTAAGTGCTATGGGAACTAGTGTTATAGGCCAGTGGTCTTGTTATGGTGTCCTATAAAGGCACTGCATTAAGCATTGAGGGAAGGCAAGAGGGTTTTTGAGATACTAGGGAAAGGCCTTTATCAAAGAAAGGATGAAGAGACATGATCCTTAGTCCCAAGTTCAGAAGACAGGAAGTACCTAAGGTAGCAGAAATGGCTAGATTTAAGTAGTAACTCAGCAGAAACCTCTAAAGACTTTGCTCACAGTGACTGAAAGGGTTATATTAGAAATAATAGCTTTGGCAGGTCTCAAGAAGTTTTGCTTATCTCTTGAATCAAGTAGACCAGGTTTACTATTCAGTTTCTGCCCAGTCTTTGGATCTGAAAACCTTGCAGGTCCTGACTAGAATTGACTTGTCATAACCATAATACAGCCTGGGGCCCTGTCTTTGAGTGCCATAGGATCTCAATAACCAGGTGTTTTGGAACATGGTGTCCTTATCTTTGTCTCTTTCCTCTGTCATTCATTTATGGATGGAAAGGGACAAACCTGCTGACACACTCAAAGATATTTAATAAGTATGTGCACTTCACGTAGTTGCTTTGGCCAGTAACTGTGTTAAGTCTGTGGATGAAATGTGAAATATATGTAAACCAGCCCTCAAGGGAAGATGAGATAATTGTAGAAATAACTATATGAGAGAAGGCTGTCAGTTGCCTAAAAGAAGTACAGATAAAATTATATATAAAAACTGTGAGATAGTTTCCTGGGTTTCTCATCACTCAAGTTTAAAGTAGACACCATTTACACATATGAAATAACTAGAGTATAAATTAATGTGTAACAAAGAAATCAAATGTTTTGAGGTATGAGTGTCAGGAAAACCCGAGAAGCAGGAGAATAAACGGACATGGTTGATCAGAGACTATTATTAAGTTAAAACTTGAAAGATACTAAAGGAGGTGCCTGGATGGCTCAGTTGGTTAAATGTCTGACTCTTGATTTCAGCTGAGGTCATGATCTCATGGTTTGTGAGTTTGAGCCCCAGTTGGGCTCCGGGCTGACAGTGTGAAGCCTGCTTGGGATTCTCTCTCTCTCTCCCTCTCTCTCTGCCCCTCCCCCACTCACACTTTCTCTCTCAGAATAAATAAGAAATGTTTAAAAACAAATAAATTGAAGGATATTTCTAAATGAAAGAACAGGAGCATAAAGGAAAATCAAAGAATTAAGTTTTCACCAACATCCCTAGATCCTAAAAGTTTCAGGTTAATATATCTAGCAAACAATTATTTAATATATTTTTACTAATACCTTGGTTTCATGCTCTATGTGAAAGCATCAAAGCTGGAGGAGTCATCCTCTATTAGCATTTGGGACAGGAGAATTAGTCAAAGATCTTTCCAAGACATTGCAGGTTAGTTAGCATATAGTAGCACTCGTCACTATCATTTTAACTCCACAAACAATTACAGACATCTTCCAATGGAGATGCTAACTACACCCCAGTGAGCAACCAACAAGAACCTAAGGCAAAGATGAGCATAAATTCTAATGGTTGTGAAGGAGGTGGGATTAAAGTACTCAACTATGAGAAACTGCTGACTTAGTTATCTTCCAGTTCTACATAGAAGATTCTTTTAGGCCAATATAAGAGATTTGGATTAGTGAGAAGATCTTTTTAATATTTTCCAGTCAGTTACCAACTAAGAGTTTGTATAACATCTATGGTATATACCATCTGTTTCAATGATTAGAAAGTTATTTGGGATAGAATGAAATCCTTACTGAAATATAATTATATTTGGCTGTCTTGATTTGCACTTATAATTCTGTAGTAGAAAGGGAAAAAAAGATGATAATTTTAAAGAAGTGTGGGGCAAAGGGATTCACAAACCAAATGGAATGACCCAATTTCCTCTGGAGAAAAATCAGTGAAAGGTGATGGCTTATTTTCTGTGTCCTTGAGCTAATGAGTTAAGAAGTGACAGCATAATTTGAAGAGAGGCACAGGTGGAAACATCTCTGATAGGTAAACTGAAAGATAGTACTTTGCAAAATTGCCTCTCATACAGTATTACAGAAGCTAAATAATAAACTTGAGAGTGGATTATATGTCCTTACTTCATAGTCAACTTATATTGTGACATATTGAACTCTGCATGTCTGCTTAAAGTACTTCCAATGTTTCTTTAATTCCTTGCAACACTACCAAGATGACAAATATGTTTTCCAATATTGCAGGAACTCACTTAAAATTAAGCTGTTAGGTAACACTGACCTAGAAGCCAGAATGCACAAGAACTCTAAGTGAAAAAAAATTCGATAACTGTGGCAATGTTTTAATAACAGTGTCCCACTTGGTTTTCAAGAGACCAGCCACCTCATCAGTTCAGTGTTAAAAAATATTATGAGTCATCACAGTTTTTAAAATACTAAAAAAGAAACTTTTTGTAAAATACAGGCACTGAAGCTGCATAAATCATATATATTTGTATATCATTTACTAAACAATAAGGAAATAATATCCACATAACCAATATCCAAGTCAGGAAACAATGTTTCTGTTACCTCTGAAGAATATTCCCATCTGTTACCCACCCACTGACTCTAATTTTGGTTTTGCTTTCCAATCAAGATTCCTCTTTGTCCATACCTTTCTCCACAGGGAACAACTATTCTGATTTTTTTGATAACAATTTTTTTACTTTGCTTTATAGCTTTATGACCTCCACATCCATAAACGATATAGTTTAGTTTGGCCAAGTTTGTTCTTTCTAAAAATGGAACCACACAGCATGCATTATTCTGTGCATAATTCTTGCTGCATTAATTCAACACTATGTTTGTAAGACTCATCTATTTTGTTGTATGTAGTTGTAGTTCATGTTATTCTTGCTGCACAGTATTCCACTGTATGATTGTCATAATTTATTTATCCACTTGAATGTTTTAAAGTTGAGAGGCTGTTATGAATGATACTGTTATGATCATTTTTTTTCTTTCTAGCTTTAATATTCTCTGGTTCTATCATTAATGTGTATTTATTTCATGGCACTATGCTCTGTGTTAAAAAGGTGAATTCAGCATAAAGAAGATACCTTGTTTACTCAGATTGGGTCGTATATATTATCATTTAAATCTAGTTGAAAAACATAGAGAAAGTGTGACCTCAGTGGCCATCTACTAGACATGCCTTAACTTGTTTTTCAGAAGAAATTGATGTATCCCTATAAGATATATAAAATAAAATGGGTATTTGGGAGAGCAGGGAGAGAATGAATAGAATAGTAAGAACTTCTTGAAGATAAAGAAGTAATCCTCAATGTATAATGACCCCTATTTGAGACTGTACAGGAAGCAACCCAAAAGTTGACATTTTTTTAAAAGTTTGTTTACTTATTTTGAGAGAGAGAGAGAAAGTGCAAGAGGGGAAGGGACAAAGAGAGAGGGAGAGAGAGAATCCTAAGCAGGCCTGCACTGTCAGCACAGAGCCAGATGTGGGGTTCGAACTCATGAACCATGAGATCAAGACGTGAGCTGAGATCAAGAGTCATATGTTTAACCAACTGAGCCACCCAGGCATCCCTCAAATTTGACATTTAGACCCAGCATAATCTGGCATAAAAAAGAGATTGTTCAACAAATATTATTGAATGAAGGTGTATGGAGGTCAGGAGCTCAACATATGCATACAGAAACTCATTAACTTCTTCCCAGTTATTCCTCTGACTCTGCAGAATTTTGTCTTTTTCCTATTTGCTCAGTCTCTAACTTTTAGATTCTCCATTTCTTGATTTCATATTTTCTTCCTTATTCCCACTGTTCCTGCTTTAATTTAAACTCCTATCATTTCATATTTGGATCCCTGTATGTGACACATTGTATTTTTCACAAGCGGCAGTGGCAATATTTCCCACCCCACTTTCTCTTCTCATAATGTGATCTTGACTTTTTTTTTCACTGAGAAGTGAGGTCTATTTTTCCTCCTCTTGAATCCAGAGAGACTCATCTGATCCACTCAACAGATAAAATACAATAAAAATGATACTGTATGGCTTTCAAAGATAGATCATAAAAATGCCAGTCGGTCTGTCTTGCTCTCTTGGGATATTTACTTTTGAAACATGCTATAAGAAGCTTAAGCACCCTGTTGGGAGAACCATAATGAAAGAAACAAGTCCTTGGCTGATAAACCCAGCTAAGCTCCCTGTTAACCAGCACCAACTTTTCAGCCATATGAGTGAGCCATCTTGAAAATGGATCCTACAGTCCCCAGGCGAGCCACCCTAGGTGATACTTGTGGAGCAAAGACAAATCATACCTGCTGAACTCTAACTAAATTGCATATCTCTGAGAAAAATGAGTGATTATATAAGTTTGAGGCCACTAAGTTTCGGAATGTTTTATTATGCAACAATACATAACTGCTACACTATTACTGTGACATAAGCATCCATCTAATCTCCTGACCCCTAACCCATCTTCCACATGACTACCAAATTAAATCTATAATTCTATACCACCCATTGTCTAGTGGTAACTTACAGCTGCTTCAGCCAGATTCAACATGATGTTAGTCAATTGAAAAATTGTTATATTTCTACAACTTTATCATTCATTTGTCCACACATTCATTACTTTAGCCAAAAATATTTAAGGAATGTTAGCTATTATAAAAGTGTTCTAGTCCCTGGAGGTATGTTAATTGAAAAAAGAAAAGAAGGAGAAAAAGAGGAAGAAGAGGAAGAGGTAGGAGAAGAAGAAGGAAAAGAAAGAGAGAAGAAGTAGTAGGAGGAAGAGAAAGAGGAGAAGGAAGGGAAAGAAAGGAGGAGGAGAAGAAAGAAGGAGGAGAAGGAAAAGAAGAGACAGAGAGAGAGGAAAAAAATTCCTGCTGTCGAAAGACTCACTGAACCAAATTCTCAGTCACACCCCACTTGGAGATTCTGCAAATGTGAATGGGCATTTTTTTTTTTTTTGCGGGGGTTGGTGGGGATTTAGTGTGCTTAAAATATGTCTTGATTGTGGACCAAGGAATTTAAATTTGTAAGATCTCCACACAATAATTTATAGAACAGGCCTAAGCAACACCTTGCATAGAGTAGTGCTCACATAATGTGTATGGATTGATAAAGAATAGAGAGAAGGGCACATGGCTAGATCAGTTGGTTGAGCACTCAGCTCTTGATTTCAGCTCAGGTCATGATCTCATGGTTTGTGGGATAGAGCCCTGTGTCAGGCTCCGAGCTGACATCGCAGAGCCTGCTTGGGATTCTCTCTCTGCCCTTCTATTTCCCTCCCCCACACTCTCTCTCTCTTTCAAAAAAAAACTTTAAAAAAGAATAGAGGGAATATTAGTTATGGCATATAGAATAATGACCATCTAGGATATCCATGCCTCAATCCCCAGAATCTGTGAATATGTTATCTTACATGGCAAAAGGGAATTTGCAGGTGTGATTAAATTAAGTACCTAGAGATGGAGAGATTATCCTGGGTTACCTGGATGGCTTAAACTAACCACATGAGTTTAAAAGTGGAGAATGTTCTTGGTTGTGGTTAGAGGCAGATGCGATGTCAAGATCTGACCAGCCACCAGTAGCTTTAAAGATGGGAGAAGAGGCCATAAGCCAAGGAGCACAGTAGTCTGCAGAACCTGGAAAGGGCAAGGAGACTGATTCTCCCCTGGTCCCCCAGGAAGGAACATAGCCTTGCAGACACCTTGATTTTAGCCCCTTGAGACCTATGATGGACTTCTGAGTCCCAGAACTGCACGATATAAATTCATGTTATTTCGAGCCATCAAGTTTGTGGCCATTTGTTATGTTAGCAGTAGAAAACTAATATGCTGCTGCCTATCTGATTACTGTAAGTCTGTCTTATATGTTAAGAGACAAATTTTCAGAAGGCACATATAAAGTTGACATAGAAGAAAGGCAAAATTTTTTTCCACAATGTATTTTTACATAAGTCACTTTTTAAGTAAATAAGTCTCCCCTTTATATAAGAAACCTGAGACTAAAAAGAAGCCACATTTTCAAGGTCACAGAGCTCATTATTGGGACAATTAACAATAATTAATAACTAATTAGATTATTCTTTCTGCAGAAATGCATACTGAATTTCCTTCCAATAAACTTGTAAGTAACATTTCCCCCCCTAATAATAAGCAAAGTTAGAGAGACACCTCATTTGATTTGTCTCTGTCATCAATGGATAATTGCAAATCTTTGGAAAGAGGATTGTAGTTCATGCAATATTTATTCCTTCTTAATATCTCTACAGCTAATCTGCTTACATTCAATACTATGAATATTTCTGAAACACAAATTGTTATTTAATCAATAACACTTGTATATTTATCTAGTCACCTACACACAATATATAATACATGTTGTCCACACCGTCTTTGGATGATTGTAGAGTGAACTTCTTCAAAAGGCTCTCTTAGTTCTTAAATGAGGACATCTTGCCCTTCTTTGGAATGGGTATCCTTCACCTGCGTAGGTTTGTACACACCAGGAAGGTATGTACATTTTCCGCTGGATAAGGGCCTATTAATAGAAAACTGACACTACAGCAGTTAAAAAAAATCAGGTCAGAGATTAATTTCATGGAACCCACAGTCATGTCAGCTAAACATGATCTGTTTGAGGTAGGCGAAAAATGTGTGATCACTTTGCTTGCTGTTCAAACTAAAATAAATATGTCTCCCTTTTATATTCGGATTCTGAGACATTCTGTCATTTAGAATTTCTAAAGTATTCTTGCATAAAATTTCTGCAGATTTTCAACTACTAACACAATCTTTGTGCTTAAACATCTTCCCAATAAGGTCAATTAAAGAAAAAAAGTGATCAGAGTGTGTAATACAGGAAGATATGAGAAATTAGCTTAATTAAAATTGTTGAAGTAATAAAAGTTAGAAAAGAAAAACTTGGAATTAAGTAAACATGAAATTAGATTTATAGGAAAACAAACTTGCCTTAGTTTGACCTGAAAACAATAGTTTCCACTACAGGGCAGAATGCAGGTAGACAGACATACCTTTGTTGATAAATATGAAAGGAAAATTTTCAGAAGCAACAGAGCAAAATTGTAAGTGGTAAGAAACCATAAATACATAGTGTTTGTGTAGTATTTACATAGTATAAATGCATACAAACATTTATATAGTATAAATGCATGTAAACATTTATATAGTATATATGCATACAAATAGAAAGTATACATAAATTTCACTTGTTATGCATAGAATAAGATATGCATGTAAAGTTTTTATTTTAATAAATATTGCGTTCCTACAACATAGAGACACTGTCATGAAGCACTAAAATAAATTATTTGATCAACATATTACAAAAGATATAATATTGTGGTAGAAAGATTTTTAATAAATATAATTAAAATAATTTTAAAAACCTTTATTTTAAGTATAATAGCTTAAGGTTAGTAGCTAGTAATGACATTTTTACTCTAGAATAATTTTGCAGGCATGTCTTGTTTTTCTAAATTTATACTCTATATATCTTTGAATTAATATTAAAAGAATTAATCTGAGGTTATTAAAAAATATAGCTAAGTATTGCCCCATAGTAATACTTATGTTCTTTGAATGGTGGTGTGTTCGAAGTAGGAAGTGATATAAACATACTTAGACCCATGCCTTCCAAACTTTGATGTGCATATGAATCAGCTGGGAATTTTTCTAAAAAGCAGGTTCTTATTCAGTAGGTTTGGGATGGGGCCCGAGAGTCTGCCTTTCTAACAAGCTCTCAGGTGCTGAGAATGCTACTGGTCTATGGACCACACTTTAAGAATATACTATGGTATTTTAAGAAGTGCATAGAGAAAAATTCTGCTTTTGGTTTTAGTCTCTAATTTTTCAACTGAAATGAATAAATCATGGATATCCTGGTTTATCCAAGGACCAAAAAGGAGGAATAATTTATTATTTATTCTTTATTTGACTCTTTGAAGAGTGTGTATGAACCCTTTTAAGAAAAAGGTTCAAGGCCTCCAGGTGGCTCAGTCAGTTAAGTGACTCTTGATTTAGACTCTGATCATGATCTCATGGTTCATGAGTTGAAGCTCCATGTCAGGCTCTGTGCTGACAGTGTGGAGCCTGCTTGGGATTCTCTCTCCCCCTCTGTATATGCCCCTCCCTCACTCATGCTGTCTGCCTTTCTCCAAATAAATAAACTTAAAAAAGAGAAGAAGAGAAAAGGTTCATGATGTTGGGTTAATTGTTTGCCATCCAACTTGTATCTAGTGGCAAATACTCTAAATTCTGTAAACTAAAAAGAATTTTTTACCTGTTAATGATATTTCTGTGATTGTTTATAAAAACTTAGATTTTGAGGGTAACTGGGTGGTGAGGAATTTATTCTTTATTTTTTATTTGACCCTTTGAAGAATGTGTATGAACCCTTTTAAGAAAAACGTTCAAGGCCTCCAGGTGGCTCAGTAGGTTAAGCCTCCAACTCCTGATTTTGACTCAGGTCATGATCTCACCATTCATGAGATTGAGACCTGTGTCTGCCTCTGTGCTGATGGTATGGAGTCAGCTTGGATTCTCTCTCTCCCTCTCTGCCCCTCCCCTGCTCATGCTCTCTTTCTTTCTCTCTCAAAATAAGTAAATGAACATTAAAAACTACCTTAGGTGTTTAAAAGGATATAAATTGCATGATGTTTTATTACATGCTTGTCAACACTCAAAAATGATCAGTTATCATCAATTTATATTTATTGAACATCACTGGGTATCTGGTATTAGATTTGACACTTTCAAAATGGTTGGACACATATCTCTCTGTAATGGACTTAAAACTGCCTCAGTGCTTGACTTAAAAGCATTTCAACTGAACTGAAAAAAAATGAGGTTATTAAGCAGAATAGCATAGTTGATTTATAATATTGATGACATTAATTGATTAGTGCTGAAAGAGATTATGTTCTTGTCTCCTTAAGATGATAAATTTTGAATTTCTTACAGTAATTAGGAAGCATAAAAGCTTGCAAATATATTTTTAAATACATTTATTCAAGAAACTGCTAGCAAATCTCTAAGTTTATTTTAACTGGAACTAGATATGTCTGCTAATTTAAATATAGATTGGGAGTTAACTCATGAAAATTCTGGGATTAGTTGACCATTTCCAAATCATGAGTCTCTATTTCCTAGTTCTATACTGGCCCTCCCATGTGAGCCTTTGATTTGGTCAGTGTATGAAATTTTCCAATACCTTTGTAAGTGAAGGATGATACAGTTGCTTTTCACACTTATTTTTGGTCATTATTCACTAAATGTACCACTTTCCCTTGATATTCATTGCATCTAATTTTACCTTTGCACTGTATTCAGTTATTGATTTTATTTTTATGATGAGAAAGAAATATCATGATGATAAAAGAAGTAGAATTGGAAGAAAATAGAGTTGGAACAGGTTTCAAGGTCATTTCCAGCAATTTCATGTTAAAATACAAGAGTTATTCATGTTATAAAATTATGTGCCTGGAAACTACTTCTAGTCTTTCTCCTGTCCCTAAGCAGAAATATAGTTTTACTGTAAGAAATGTCAAAAAAATGAATATCTTTCTTATGGTTAAATATTTCCATGCAAGGGTACTCAACATTTTCCTTAGAAACCTATTTGTGTCTAAAAATACTTATGTCAAGATGTCCTCACCTAAATCTCTATGTTAAGATTTAACACAATTTCCTCTTCTATTTTCAAGCTTGAAAATAGCAGGTCACATTTTCTTTATAGTGACCCTTTGTCTTCTAGAACATTGATCTTATGTTTTTCTCAGCTTTTGACTTAACAAGTTGAAAGAGCCAGGGAGATAAAGAAAATGCTTTTCCATATGCTGTATACCATTTTTCAACCTTTTAATCATATTAATTTCTAACCTGCTAATTGAAAATGGTAGTATATTTTAAGAATACATAGATGTGATATTTCAAACATTTATTAATACATAGAGCAAAGAAAGGCACTGACTGATCAAAATTCCACCAAACCAATGAGAAAGAATAGTGGCTTTGAATCTGTGCTTATGCTTATTGTCTAGTTCTCACCTTTGTGTATTGAGAATGGTGGGAAAAACTACATAAGGTCAGACAGTCATGGTTTTAAACTCTGGCCCTCCCCTATACTCACAATGTAAACTTATATTACCTTACTGAAAAGCAGCTTCATTATCTACAATAGAAAGGGTATAATGACAGTTCATGGAGTGTGTATATGAAAGTGCCCAACACTACCTGAAACATACCAGGACAACATAAATATGAACCTATTCCTTGTCTCTTATATTGATCAAAACAAGATCTGAAGAATCATATGTCTGTGTGGGTGTATGTATGAATCATACATACCTATATAATCAATAGTATGTAAGGTTATTTTATTCTTTCTCTTATAGAAAAGATTATAATGTTCTAACTTACACAGAGTACAGTGGGGTCATTGTTTCACTGCTTTCCACCCCCCTCCCCCGCCTCCATCCTCATATCTTATGAATAAAGTGTAACTTTTTGTCTTACCCAGCCTGGTTCTCTTCTACCCAGCCTGATATTCTCAAATCACTGGTATCTGCATTTGTCAGATTTAGAATTTATAGTAAAACCTTATTATTAAAAGCACTGAGTTTTTACTTTTCAATTTTCTTTCACATACTAATATCATTTTAGCTCTTTACAAGAATTATGAAAGTCCTAAATAATTTAATTTTTCCTTCGAGCTCTAAGAACTTGTACAAATTACTAGGGCAAATAGGGTCTTTTCAGGGTTAGCTCAGCTTTTGTATTACTCTTCTGTTACTGTATAACAATATTACCTCAAAATAAGTAGCTTGAAATAGCGTGTATTATCTCATTGTTTCTGTGTGTCAGGAGTCTGGGCATGACTTCATTGGATTTTCCACTTCAGGGTCTCTCAAACGTGCAATAATAAAGATGTCAGTTGGGGCAAGGTCTCATTTCAGGGTTAAATGGGGAACAAATCTGCATTTAAGCTCCTGTGGTTGTTGGAAGAATCCAATTCCTTGTGGCGGTAGAACTGGCCTCAGTTTCTGAAGACCCTGTTGGAAGGAGGTTGCTGTCAATTCCTTAAGGTTGTCTCTGAGTCCTTGCTGTGGTGATTCCCAACATGACCACCAGCAAGAGAGAGGGTCTTGGAGGCAAGTCAGATGATCTTATGATCTTATGTAAGGTAATTACATACACATCCCTTGGTTGTATCTTGTTGGTTAGAAGCTAGTCTCAGGGCATGGTCACACTCAAGCGGTGGAGGTTATAAAAGGGCATAAATACCAGGTGGTGGATATTACAGAGGCCATCTTAGAATCCGTCTGCCACAACCCTCGATAGTTCAGGATCTGATCTTCGGCTGAATAGGTCAGAAAACTGTCTACTACTAATCAGGTTTAGTCTAAAGGCTTAAATCTTCCGAGGCTGGGTTAAAACATGAAATATCTGTTTATTTGTTTATAAAGAGTTTTGTTCTTCCAGGGACCAAAATATTTGGACTCAGTTCATTTCAGTCTCTTCCAGCATTTAAATACTTGAATAATTTAATCAAAGGAAATTTTAGCTAGAAATAGAGCAAAGGAATTTTCAGGGTCCCGAGGGGTGGTTCATTCTGGAAATGGGAGATAATCGTAGATCAGGGCTCATGCCACTAAAAATCAGCTTCTATAGTGACCCAATTGTGAGGGTGGGACATTTCTGTATCCTTGGACAGGGCTGAATTAACCAGCAAAAATGTTCTCCTGCTCTACTTTTTCTGGATACTGTAGAAAATCTTTCATGCTTCATTTTATCACATTTTTATTTCAACACATTTTCAAGGTCAGACCTGATTTCCTACATGTATTCAGACTCCAGGGGTCCCACTTAGGTGCTCAGGGGTACTTAATACAGTTTTTCCTTTTGTCATGTGCTATGAAAAGCCTTAGGGACCAGAATCATTTAAACTTGTTCCCAGAAAGTCCCAATACTTGGGTAAAAGGAAAAGAAGAACTTGGTGTCCTTGTGATGATTAACTTCTACTCATCCCTCAGATTTCAGCTCAATTGTCACAGTCTATGATTAAGGCCCCATTATAGGCTTTCATAGGGCATATACATCTCCTTTGTAACATTTATCATAATTGTAATTGTCCATTTGTATAATTATTTAATAGATATCTCTGCCACTAATTAGTCTTGGCGCAACAAAGGCAGAGGCTATAAAGAAATTTGTTCACCTTTTGATCCCCCAAATTTAGCAAAGTGTTTGGCACATAGTAGGCATTCAATAAATCATTGGGAATGAAAGCATATATGAGTGTATGGAAGGGGAGTTACCAGGAGTTCAGAGCTCCTCCTAGAGGTAACCTGGTTTCAAGCTGGGAGCTGTGTTAAGGGAAAAAATAATTCATAATGAGAATGGCACATGACTATGACTGAGCTGGGGGTTGCTCTTAGGTGTGCTGATTTTCAGCTCTTTGTTTTCTGCCAAACAATTGAATGCTGACACTTACAATTTGTTAAACTTGAGTATATTTTGAACACCCTTAATAACTATGACATGTAAGGAATCATTCTGTTCGTTGACAAAATCAACTGGACAAATAAAAAGGCTGTTTGCAAAATCATTTGTAGTTCTTGTTTAACACTTTATTCTTCAGTTTGCATTGTTAATTAATTAATTTTGCAACTTTAACTTATGGAAGAAGTTACTTTCAGAATTTCTAGTATGAATTTTGTTCTAATCATTTGGAAAGTTTCTTATAATGCATCCAGGCATTGAACAATCGTGAGCTGAGTGACTCTTTTTTAACCTACATATAGTAGAAGGTATAGTGATAGAAACTAGTGGGGAGAATAGACAGGAATTTCAAGGTAGTATAATAAGAAACACAAATTTTAGAGATGCCTGGGTAGCTCAGTTGGTTAAGCATCAGACTCTTGCTTTTGGCTCCGGTCATGAGCTCATGGTTCATGGGATCAAGCCCCATCAGTGCAGGTCCTGCTTGAGATTGTCTCTCTCTTCTCTCTCTTTCCCTCCACCCTACCCCAATCACACTCTCTGTCTCAAGATAAATAAGTAAACATTTAAAAAATAAATGTGAAATTTATACAAGAATAATTATGATTTGTATACATAATACCATGAGAGTATATCAGTAATATACCAGTCAATATCCTGCTGAGGGACCAAAATGGGAACATTCTCAGGAAAAGATTCTGTTTAAAGGAGATAGTTAAGTGAATTCTTAAAGAACCACTTACAAGTCAGCTGGGAGAGAACAAAAAGAAAAGTGATTGATTTCCTAATTTTGCCTCATCTGTGTCTTATCAACTTTTTAAAATCCTCTAAGTAATTAATAATTCAAAGTATTCATCAACCAGTTACTTTGAAATTGGCAGGATAGAGTTCTTTTTTAAATATACAAGTATGTTCTAGGGATAAAAGCAATATGAATAAGTATAAAGAAGAAAAAGACACAATACCATCACTTTTATCATAACTATGTTATGATTTTCTTTGTTTCATATATTTGGCATAATAGTATAATACAATTTTACATGAGGTTATACCTTGAGAAATGCTTTATAATTTGATCCCTTTCATAAAACCTTCTTGAACATCTTTTTCTTTCAGTAAAGATAAATTTTCATCAGCCTTTCATTTGCCTTACTGTATTATATTTCACAGTGTTATTTAGCCAATTGTTTTATGTTGTGTATTTATATTGCTTCCATTTTTTTTCATTATTATAAACAATATGGAAATGGTTATATCTTTGCTCAGCATTATTGATTCTTTTGTAAAAAAATTTTAAAAAGATTTAAATATATTTTTTCAAAAATTATGTTACATAAATAAAATACTTATAAATAATAACATAGCTTAGTATATAATAAATATAATATTTCAATTAATATGAAATAGATTCTTTAATAAATAATACCTGGACATGGTCATATCCAGAAGAATATCAATGGACTCTCTGTTTAAATTATATATAAGGTTAATTCCAGATGAATTAAAAACTTAAATATGAAAAATAAAACAAAAACGTCTTTATTGAAAACCTAGAAAACTATATGAAAAGGCTAGTGATGAAGAGCTTCCTAACTGAGGCTGAAATCCTAGAATCTATATTTTTGTTAAAGGGAGACATATATTTATATAAACATGTAAATATATGAGAATAAATAATACCATAAACTAAGTAAAGAAGAAAGCAAAAACAAAGAGAAAAAAATGGTAAATTTCACAGAAGTCTATATTTGATCAAATGTATATGCATTTATGTAAAATTCATATTTATGTGCAAATGGATTATAAATTTAAATTAAAATATTTTCAGATGTAATAAAAATAATGTAAGTGATATTTGATTCTGTTTAAAATGATAAAGTTTATACTTAAATTATTATTTTTGATTTTTTTAACATTTACTTTATTTTTGAGAGACAGAGCATGAGCAAGAGAGGGGCAGAAAGAGAGGGAGACACAGAATCCGAAGCAGGCTCCAGGCTCTGAGCCTTGAGCATAGAGCCTGATGCGGGGCTCAAACCCATGAACTGTGAGATCATGACCTGAGCTGAAATCTGATGCTTAACCGACTGAGCCACCCAGGCGGCCTTAAATTATTATTAAAAAAAAATTTTTTTTTAAGTTCATTTACTTTTGAGAGACAAAGAGAGACAGAGCACGAGCAGGAGAGAGGCAGAGAGAGGGGGAGACACAGAATCCAAAGCAGGGTCCAGGCTCTGAGCTGTCAGGACAGAGCCTGATGTAGGGCTCAAGCTCAGGACTCATATGATCATGATCTGAGCTGAAGTCCGTTGCTTAACCTACTGAGCCATCCAGGTGCCCCTATACTTAAGTTTTTAAAACATTTCTTTTTCTACTCCACTAAGTTATTTTATTTTTATCATTATAATTTCATTAAATGTCCTCCTTTTTAACTTGCTTGCATATATTTAGCAAATTGTTTATTCATGGAAAACTTGTAGATAAATTGTAGTTTGGTCACATTGACTAATGATGATGGCTTTTAAAAGATCTATTTTCAATAGTGAACTTTGGCTCGACTTTGCCTTTGATAATAAGCCCATTCTACCTATGACATTATAAGTGATAATTGAAAGTTATACTTAGTGACATTAACCATCAAATATAAAATAAGAGGCTTCAAGCATATTGTGACATAAAAGTTGATTTAAACTATGGTTAAAATTTGCAAATGCACATTTCTTTAGAATGGAATCCTTTTGTTTTTCTTTATTATTAAATAGGTTTTTAAAAAAATAGTTTGGAATCATAGTAGTAGTGTTATATGTCTAATGCATTATGTCAATCATCACATGCCCTTTTCTAAAATGTCAGCTTATTCCTTTCCAACATGTTCAGAGGAGTTTTGTCCAGCCTTGCAAACAGTGTATATATATTAAACTCTTACAATATTCTCTCTATGTATCTGGCTATTTTGCAAGAATCACGATGGAATCTTACTGCTCAAATTAATAACTTATTTTAGGGCACCTGTATGGTTCAGTTGGCTAAGTGTTCAGCTTCAGTTTAGGTCATGACCTCATGGTTTGTGGCCCACTTTGGGCTCTGCCCTGTCAGCACAGTGCCTGCTTCAGATCCTCTGTCTCCTTCTCTCTCTTCCCCTCCCCAGGGCTCTCTCTCTTTTCTCCCTTTCAAAAATAAGTAAATATTAAAAAACACTTACTTTGTGAACAACTAAATCCTCCTGAATCTAGTCAACAGTAATGCATAAATCATATCCTGTTGTACATGAGGTGAAATATGCATATATGTGTGTATGTGTGTATGCACGCACATGTGTGAACATTTGGCATATGCATTAATAAGTATAAAATGCTAAAAACTAGGATGTGATCAGTTTGTTCAAGTACATATCAAGCTACTTTAGTGACTAAATGCATCATTTTCCCCAGTACCTGCTTCTTTCCCTTAGTATTCTGTCTTGGTGAATGATACCATCTACCTACTTTCCAGAGCTAGAACTTTAATAATCAAATCATTGACCTTCTCTACCCTCCAATCATGACATCATTAAATCTCTGCATCCCACAACGTAATCATCAAACATTCAAATCTTGCAGATACTATTTCCTGAATATTTCTGAATCCCGTACTTTTTTCTCCATTCCTCATGCCATCTCCAGAGTTCAGCTTCTTATCACAGAAACTTGGATTTCCGCACAATTTTCTAATTTCGTTTCTGGGTCTGCCTCAACAACTGTGCCCTGCTATTTAAATGAACTTTCCAAAATAAAAATATGATCAAGATCCTTCTGTGTAAAATTCAGCTGTGGCTTGCCATGGTATTTGTTATAAAGCCCAGCTTCCTCATTTTAGCAGTCACAGACATTGGAGATGTATTTTCTTCGTACATATCCCCTGCCTCTTCTATTTCCATTTTGCCACAAGTGCCTTTGTCTTCAGCAACATGCATAGACTTGCAATTTCTTAAATGCAGCCTTCTTTAATGCTCTAAGCTTTTACTCATGTGGTCCCACTGTGTGGTTTAACGTGTCCTCCTCACACTGGCATCTGGGTGGCTAAGTCAGTTAAGCCACCAACTCTTGATTTTAGCTCAGGTCATCATCTGAAGGTTTGTGAGATCGAGCTCCAAGTAGGGCTCTGCACTGACAATGCGGAGCCTGCTTGGCATTCTTTTTCTCTCTCTCTGCCCCTCCCCAGTTCTCACACCCCCCCACCCCCTCAAAATAAATAAATAAACTTAAAAAAAAATAAAGTATCCTCCGTATGCTAAATTCTCACAGTGGCCTGCACATGACATCTTCACACAATTAGCAAACAATACTGTGGTTATGGTTCCCTTGGTGTCAATACTTGCTAAACCACTCTACTGTCATGGAAAATACTTAATATGCCTTTTATTTTATTTTATTTTATATCATATTTTATTTTATTATTTTATTTTGGAGAGAGAGAGTGTGTGAGTAGGGGAGAGGGGCAAAGGGAGAGAGCAAGAGAATCTCAAGCAGGCTACATGCTCAGCACAGAGCCCAGTGTGGGGCTTGATTCCATGGCCCTGAGATCATGACCCAAGCTGAAATCAAGAGTTGGTTCCTCAATGGACTGAGCCACCCAGGTGCCCCAATATACATTTATTGATGAATGAAAAGAGGCCAAATTATGACAAGTACTCAAGGAGCAACTTTATTTCAGTAATCTTCTGAGAACTCATCAATTTACTTCAGATAGATGTTTCTTCTTTTGGTAACAATATTAACTCTAGTCTCATTTTCTTTAACAAAATATAAGAGAATATCAGTAGGGTTAGGTGCATTATTGCAATTGATACAACGAAGAAAAGTAGTATTAGTGGCGTTTGAATTGATAACTTTTAGAAATGAGTGCTTTAAGGTTGAGATTTCTGCAAAGATCCAAATTAACAAAAAGTGTTGCAAAGTAGATATACATGGGAGCTTCCAGTTATTATCTCAGCAAAAGTTTCAAGGTCTGTGGAAGATAGATAGTGGCAGTAAGAAAAGTGTAAAGAATCTCAATTCTTTAAAAATTAGAGCAGATCTAGGTCCATATTTTTCATTCCTATAACATAGAAAATGACTGGAATGAGTAAGTGCTTAAAATTTTGATGAGTAAATACATGAATGAAGAAGAATGTGAATGTTGGGGGGATAGATGAATGAATGAGTGGATAAGGAAATCGAGCTCATATTATATTTTAAGCAATGGGGTAAAATCAATCAAATATAGTATCAAAGTAAGATGGCTTGACAAATCATAACATATCTCTATATAGACAGAAAACAGGTACGAGGAAAAAAAAAACTTTAGGAGGAAGATAAATAACTCTGAACATAATGTATTGTACTAAAATTCCAGAGGAAGATAAGATGTGGATTGGTTGTGGTTGAAAAGACAAAAACAAGTGTTTACATTTTTCCTAATGGCATCTCAGATAAAACTAAATCAGGCTGTTCATTTCTAGATTCCAATTGCGTGTTTGTGATCTTAGTTTAGATTATGTTTGCAATTCATGAAAAACCAAACTTGGACAGAAACACAAGCATACTTTTTTTTTCTATAATGGCTTTGTAATTTCTTTTGTGCCAATTATATTTAAAAACTACCATACAGGGGGAAAAAAAGGAAAAATGAATAGCATTATGGTTGTGATTGGATTTCAATAGCCCTATGATTTATCCATTATGTTTTAGTAGTCTCTGGAGTAACAAAAATTTGAATTCTAAATATCTAAAATTTAAATAAGAACTGATGCCAGATTGAATAATAAATCCCAATGCCAAAATTTAATTTTGTATTGCTGCATAATTTTTATAAATCTAAATTGCATACTTATTTTAAATATGATCATTGTCCTTTGGCTAAAGAAATAGTATGAAGTCATTGTGGTGGGGGAATAGCATAGTGATTAAGTTTTGTCTTTGGTGCTGTTTTGAGCTTTTATCCTGGGCTGCAATTGCCAGTCTATAGGGGATATGGAAATAATGTGAGTCTTCAAAGATGCCCTTTCTAAAGTCTGCTTCTGAAGGGTAGGGAGGGAAAATTTTATGGTAAGTATCATGATTTTCAGAGTCTAGTTTCTCTATGTTATCAGCTTTGTTCATTCCCTTTCCTTCTCTCAGCAGTAGATTGAGCTAGGGTAACACTGGTGGCACTGGGGAAGGTAATAGGCTCACTTAAATTTGTATCTCCTATTATTCAAACTCATCTTCTAAAAAAAATTCTTTTTCATGTTTATTTTTGAGAGAGAGAGAAAGAGACCAAGCATGAGTTGGGGAGAGGCATAGAGAGAGGGAAACAGAGTCCAAAGCAGGCTCCAGGCTCTGAGCTCTCAGCACAGAGCCCAACTGTGACTCACGAACCGCAAGATCATGACCTGAGCAGAAGTCAGACGCTTAACTGCCTAAGCCACCCAGGCACTCCATTATTCAAACTCATCTTGAAAACAGATTGAGGTATCATTTCTCCTTCCTGGAATATAGACATCATAAGAGTATGGACTATATGGACTATTTTCCCAGCCCTCTGAGAATAGTGCTTAGCATATAGTTACCTTAGTGGATATGTGCTGCTTTTCCTGATGCTCTAGTTCAAGCTGACAGAGTTGACCAAACCTAAAAATCTGGATCTAGTCTTGGCACCACTATTTTCCAGTACTTATCACATAATCTTTTTGAGGATCGGTTTTCTCTTCTCTAAAGTGAGGATTAGCTGCCCAGCCTACTTCAGGAAGATCAGTTGATGCCATAATTTGGCATCACAAATTCTGAATACACAGATGTATGATAGTGTTAGTCCATCAAAGAAACAAACAAATAAAAACTTTTGAACTGGTTAGCTGTTACCGGTCAGCTTACAGTTCCCCAGTCCAGATAGATTAAGACTGGGAATGTTATAGGTTGTACTCTGCAAAAATGTACCTGATTGAAGAAGCAAGAAAGGCTACAAATCTAGGTATTCTCTACTCACCAAGTCTTGATCTCTGGTATGCAGTTGTTATTGTTCAGAAGAAGGAATATCATCTACTAATAAGCAGAAATGAGGCATTTGGAGTAACTGGGACTTTGACCAAGACCATCATTCTTTGATTCTCTGTTATAGTTGAGTTTGTATTGAAGAAATGTAATCCTTGTCATGATGAAATCTGCTTTTCAACGTATAGAAGGGGCTGCAACTTTATTCTTAAAACCTTGTGGCTACACATGTAGCAAGGATGAATAAAAGGTGTCAATGATGGCTAGGTTTCTTTACCCCATTTCAAGGTAAAAAATTATGTTGTCCATAAAGAGTTGATCAATTTTGGCCCTTAGATGTCAGAATTGTCAATGGCAACACATTTTGTGGTCTACAAATTCTGTCTCTGTTGTACATCCAGGCGATAAAAAAAATTTAGTACTAAGATCTTTATTAAAAATCTATATGCAAATGTTTAATATTTATCATCACACATTTGACTATGCTATATTTCAAATAGCCATCCTTGGCCAGCCTTCATACTAACACAAATAAACTGTCAAGTATGGTTGACTGAGAGTGGGGGAAAGGTGAGAAATCAGATGGATGCAGCATACATTAATTTTTTTTTCATAGTTGTAACTTTTAACTTGTGTTCAGTTATTTAATTGATAAATTCAATATAAGTAATAAGTATTTTTAGTCTTTTAAATATTTATAATGGGTTATAAAGAGCCACAACTGCATACAGTGCTATTCAATTGATACACTTGTGCTAAACTAAGGCAGAATCCTGCTCTTCAGAGCTCAAATTTAGGAAGAAAAAAGAGACATTAGTTAGTCCTGTACTTATGAATACCTCCCAAAGATACTTATAATTACCCGTGAATATGATGGCTGTTGCTCTCCTTCCTCAGCCCTCTTCCTTCATCACTTATAGCCAGAGCTGTTGGATGCTTCTTTACACAAAACTCTGAATTCATTTTCCATCCCTTTGTGGCTGTACTTGAACAAGACATAGGACCTAGAAGAGCTGAAAATGGCTACTACCAATCTTGTCCTCCCAGACTTTGTTCCCAACCCTCCCTTCATTTTCCCATAGAAAAGTTTTTTTCCTTAGCCCTCACTCTCAGGATTCTTCACCCGGTTCACTCCATTGTCGACTCACTCTGCTCATTGTTTTTGTCTGATCCTAACTCCCTTCCCTTTGCACACCCAGCCCAGGTGTCATTCCCAGAAGAGCACACCACTGTTTTTGGCTCCTTTCTTCTAGAGAGCTAAAGACAGTGGCTGAGATCCAGTTGTGGTCCACTGTAGACCCTCTGGGGGCTTAGGGGAAAGAGGTGCACCATTTCTTCACATTTCCTTCATACTCAGTGATAATCTAGTGATAAAGGGGCACATGCAAAATGTGCCCTTGGAACACCTGCCTGGGACCGATAACACAAAACACATGGGTGGGGGTGGGTTCATTCTCTAATGTAGCACCCACCTTTGGATCATCTGCTACATAAAAAACACCAGGAGGAATTTCAATATTCAGGTCAGCATGCCAATTCAGTAACATTTACCTTCAGCTGATCATTGCACCGGGCACCAGAAGTACACAACTGAATATAAGCATTCCAGTGGGAGATCCAAAAAATAAACAGGTAATTGCAATATAATATGTTAGGTCTAAGGTAAATGTGCAAAGAAGGTGGTTGGAAGCCCCCAGGAGGGACTCACCCCAGAGGTTTGCATCTAAGGATGCTTGAAGGAGCTGGGGATTGGACTGGCTGGAACTTGCTCCCATCCCTTAGGTAGATAATATGCAAACACATAAAAAAGCATGAGCATGTCTACAGTTTTATTTGTATAACAATTCAGCTGCATAATATTAAAAAGGTTTTGATGGGCATATTGAGACCATAACCAACCTTCATAGCATTCTTTAATTAAAATGGGGAAATACATTTGTGTTCCAAATAACTATCTTATGAAAAAATCCTTTAAGACCTGATGCCTCTTTAGAATAAAGAATAGCACCAAACTGTGGAAGAGATTAACAAAAATGGCAATGCTGTGCTTTTTGTAATTGGCAGTTAATGCATTAAAAACACTGTGAGTTTTCCATGTGAGTGAAAACGCATGATTTTACCCAGTAAGGGTTCTAAACATTTTTTGGAGAAGTACATTTCTGAATTTACATCTCTTGGCTTTATTATAATGGTGGTTATGAGTGAGTTGAACATCAGTTGTATACTTTGCAATGTAAAGTCTCTTCAAAGAAATGAACCTCTAAGCCTCCGGGGCTTACATTCTCAGTTATATAACCTTAATTATCACATACATGAAAAAAAGTTTAATCTCAGTACTTCCAAAATTCATATACAGGCCTAAAGAATGAATAAATGGAGCTGAAGTAACTTCCTCCGCCCTAAGAGAGACATTTAAAAAGGCCATATTTATATGGAAAATTACTTATCACTATTATCAATAATAAATTGAACTAGGGAAGGTTAACAAGAAAGGGAAAGGAGTTAATAGTTACTGTGCCTAACACTGTGCTAAATACTTTGTTTCTCATGACAGCCCGATGAAGTGATTTTAATGATCTTGATTTTACAGATGACTGATAAGTACAGTAGCTAGAAAGGAGCAAAGCCAGGATTGCAACCCAGCACTGTCCCATTTTAACCCTACTTTTACGTCACCATGTCATATACCTCCCCTATGCCTGATTAACATTTAATAAATGCTAGCTTAAATTATTATTTCCCAATTTTTAAACCATTAAATATCTATTTTTATGTTTCTACTTTGTTAGTTACACCCCTAAACTTAAAGAACAATAATTGGCCAGCTTTTTCAGTAAAGGGCCAGACAGTACATAATTTGGATTTGGTGGGCCATATAATCTAGGTTGCAACTGCTCAACTCTGCCACTGTAATGGGAAAACATAGAAAACAAACAAAAGACAATCCATAAATGAATGGGTGTGGTTGTGTTTTAATCATATTGGGTCCTGAAAAGGGAGTAAGGAACAAGGTGAACAATCAGGTGAAGTCATTTCAGACTTAGGCTGCAGAACACTCACATTCACAGAGGAGTATGCCCAGGAATCACAGACGTTTTGGGTTTGTCGAAGTG
This sequence comes from Acinonyx jubatus, assembly GCF_027475565.1. Classification (NCBI taxonomy): domain Eukaryota; kingdom Metazoa; phylum Chordata; class Mammalia; order Carnivora; family Felidae; genus Acinonyx; species Acinonyx jubatus. The sequence goes on from NC_069385.1 coordinate 40,364,170, forward strand.
TATAATCGAAGGGGATGAGTGATGGGAGATAACAGGGCCTCAGATGTGGAGACGGCAGGTACACAGTCTGTTGGTTTTGTGTCACTTGCATATACGTACATCTAATGCACCTAGGTCTTTGTTATAGGTCACATTCCCTTAATGGCACTTACTGAGCACTATGGTTTTCCAAGAAGAATTTATATGCCTTCACTTTCAACTGGTTCTGGTCACTGTAGGAAAGGAGGGGTCATTCCATGATTTACATTTGCAGATACTGCCTGGCTTACAACCAGATAAAGCAATACCCAGATACCTGAGAACTCGCCCAGTCAACCCTACCCCAGCTCCCAGTTTAGTTCTCCATCCCCAACCTTTTGCTATTAACCTGTGTCATATTCTTAATGTCTTTTTAAGATAACCTGGCAAGCCTTTTTTTCTGATTCCTCATTCCTTTCAGAAGAACTAAAGCCATCTTTAAAAGCAGATAAAAAGAATACTTGAATGCTTTTTAATTTCTCATTTAGATTTGCAAATCTATTTATGGCAAAGTCCACTTAGCAGCTATTCAGTCTTTCATCAGGATCCATTGCAGGGCAAATTGATTTTGTCCCATTCACTAATAGCTTGCTTGCTTTAGGTCACAGAATCTGAGGGGGATGGGGCTATAGAAAGTACCCCATGAAAAATAGTAAAATATTGTGTCAAAGAAAGTATTACTAGAATAATGAGTTTTAAAAAAGACTTTTATTCATAAGATCTATGAAAAGTGCAAGTGAACAATGGAATAAATTAATAAGTGATTTCATTAAAATGTTCTGCTTTACATAATTAAGACTTAGATTTTATAGA